>NC_133230.1:24492196-24722196 GCF_040436345.1 Pagrus major | reverse complement strand
GATTTCATGCAAGTAGTTTTCCACACAACAACTCAATGTGGCTGCTCCCTCTTGTTCTGTTACTTCCTGCAATATTTAAAACTGACATAAAATGCTGGAAATGACTGCGGTTAGAGCTGTCACCTTGACAAGTTCATTGTTTCCTGTGACTGCTTCACAATAAAAGCCGCCCCTATTTTGCCAGTTGAATGCTTTTAATGTGAACTGTGAGGCTAATATCAATGAGATAAAATTACAACCTTGTGAATCAGTTGTGCGTAGGTAGATAATTTGAATCTCGCATGGGAATGGTGGACTCTGCCTCAAACAATGAGAACTACTATGTGGAGAAATGATTGCAGAAGATGAGTAATCTGAAATTATTATTGCTGAAAAATGCAGATGATAAGTACTGTGAAAAAGGGGGTTTATTTTATAGAAAACTGAAGTATTACAACATACAACATACTGAAACATTTTGACGGTCCTTAGTTCCTTGGCTGTGGTACTTTGGCCTTGTCTCACCCAGACCATATTGTCACGCCTACAGGACCAGGCCTTCGTCAGCATAAGACAGTGACGAAGCATCTTTCACAGCAGCCTGTCTGACACAATGAAACTCCAGCTGTTGTCTTTTGTTCATTTGCCATAAACAGATAATCAGCTCTCACAACCTGAGGCAGATGAACTTAGCCCCATACAGTTTGAGGATCTGAAATTACAGACGTCATGGCTTACTTTGTGTCTGATTGACTCTGATTGTAATGGTAAACATTGGCTATAAGTTTAAGGACCGGCCTAGATTACTTCACCTAGTCAGAGGGAGTAAAGGCCAGATGAGGTCAAACAGCTTCATTTAATTATCTGACACAAAATGCCACCGACTCAGAACCGCTGCACCTTCTTCTCTCTCTATACGGAACTGGCAAAGCAAATCCAGTTAGTCTCTCTCATCCCACTGAATTGAACATGTTGAATTTGCTCTGGATTGCAAAGAGCGAGACAGCGATGTTTTTAATTTTGTATGTGCCGCTCCATGTCATCTGTAAATTAGGTCAACAGTAGCAGGGAAAGGTCCTTTGTGTGTCTTTGCAGGGGTGGAATCACAGCATAAACTGTAGGATTTTACTCTCCCTGATTTCAGACTTTCTTTTTCAGTTTGAGTCAATAGAAAGAAAATTATTCGCCAACTATTCTTTTTAAAGCAAAAATTTCAAACATTTGCTGGTTCCAGCGCCTTAAATGTAACGATTTGCTGCTTTTCTTCCCGAATTTATGATTGTAAATGAAGAGTCTTTCGGTTTTGGACTGTTGGTCGGACAAAAGAAGCAACTTGAAGACGTTACTTGGGGCTCTGGGAATTTGTGATTGGCGTTTTTCACAACTTTTTAAAATTTCATACACTAAACATTAAATCTATAAATCATGAAGGTAATTGGCAGATTAATGGATATTGAAACAAATTGTTAGTTGCAACTCTCTACTCTGTCACAATTAGGGATGTCAGTGGTTAACCATTAATCAGTCAACCACCAAGAATATTTTTGACCAGTTACGCATATCTCTCTCGGTTAATTTGCATACACAGGACTCCAGGATGCAACTATTTTAGTCGCACATTCTCTCAAAAATGTGAAAACTTTGTCATTGGTCATGTTAATGAAAAAATCAGGGGCACCAGTGCAACCAGTGTAAAAAAGTTAGTCTGGAGCCCTGAGAAACGCGCACACACACACTGCAAAGTAACAAATGCTGCACACTGTGGGAACATTTCCTCCAGAAAGGCAACAAAGTCAAATGTAAATTGTGTGATGCTACTTTTAAAGCAACGTAATGTAGAAGTTGTCATTTTGTGCGATTTGGCGCCCCCCACTGTTTTTGAGCGCAACACCACTGTCATGAATACAAATCCCAGGTCTGTAACAATATGTTGGACGTGAAGTAGGTGCTAACTACAAACAACAAACAAAACTCATTGCGTCATAACAATGCTATGTGTTGAAAACTTGTATCTTGAAGTAAACATGTATCTAACGCTGTGATCCTGCCTTCTCACTGAAGTTACACAGTGCAGAGACAAGTGATGGGGGGGCGGAGTGGCTGAGACAGACACCATTCACCCTCTTACAAGACACTGCACCATCAAAATGATTAAAAAAAACTATACTTTTCCACATTAAGAACAAGCACCCAACTGCCATGTCTGAGGATGGCACGCAGCCAAAGATTACATCACTGCCAGGCGGGGGGAAAGTGTGATACACCCCGGTCCGATGCCGTCACTCAGCCGAATGATTGAGACCAATATGCTGCCAATCAGTGTGGTAGACTGCAAGGGATTAAAAAAGTTAGTTTGGTACCTCAAGTCTCAGTATGTTATACCATCAAGAGAGTACTCTGACTAAATGCATTGAAAAACATTTTGAGGAGAAGAAAGATGAGATTTAAAAACAAGCTAGCTCTGACCACAAGCTGCTGGACAGCTCTCACAAACCATGGCTGCATTTTTTTCTCAAAAATTAACTGGTTACCAGTTCATGGCTGTCCAAAGCAAGATTGACCAAAACTGACAGGGTTTCCTCATCTTGCCGGTAATCACGTCTTGCGTGGGACCCCAGAAAAACAATGAGTAGGAATAAGAAAGAGATGGTATATAATAAATTAGACCATGTTGTGCAAACTCACAATCTCACAAACTAAAAGTTCACCACGGTCAGTAAACAGAGATCTAATGTTAAACTGTCTCTGCAGAGAGAATAGCTGGTGTTGTGAAGAGGACATTGTACTGACCTCGCTGACCAGTCTTCCTCCGGTGCCTGAAAAGAAGCAACAATTCTCCTGTTGTTCAGTTTAACCTCACACATTACACACTAGATTTAAGGCCTATTCACACACAGCTACTTAAACGTCTTCCACTGGCGCCCTCCCTCCGCGCCACAGTCATCTCGTTGTTCTCGTCCAGACTCGACCTCGCCCCGTTCGTTCTCATTGAGATGTCGAACATGCACGTCATCTGTCTTCAGGTCCTAACTGTGTGGACGACTCGTAATGGGACGAGAGCCACAGGAACATTCCCTTATGTTAGCACATTCAGAAATAACTGCCATCTGTTTTCTGTAGCGGTCATGATTAGCGGCCAGTGTTGTCCCATTGTGCCTGCTGCTGGCCACTGACACAGAGTCAGCTGTTAACTTAATATCCATTTGTTAAACTCAGAAACATGCCACATTGGTAACACATCAGGAGGGACTATTTTTGAAGATTCTCTTCATCTCCCTCCTACGCCTACTGATGCAACTCTCTTCATTACTGTAAAAATCTTTGCTTGCCTTAAAAATCCAGACCACCAGACTGCTCATTTCAGGTCCACGCTGATAATACAGTGTCATCAAGTAGGTTTTAGAGAGGCTGGTTTAGTTAAACGGTTCAAACCACAATGAGGACAAGTCTCCCATCACTGATGTCTGTTTACTACAGAGGTGTGTGGGTGGGTGCTACTTCGACAAAGTGTGTGAATGTACATGAAGTGTGTGTGTGTGTGAGGGAGAGATAGAGGTGTCAAAGAGGCAGCAGAGAAGGGAGGTATAAAATGGAAATGTATTGTACTTGATTCATACGTTTTGTCAGTTGTGTTTTCGTCATTGCTGTTATTTTATGTATGGGAAATGTCGTACAGTAGGTAGGCCATTTTTAACTCGGAATCTCATGATGTGAACTCAAGATGAGGAATGTCCTCATCAATAAACCATGTATCAGATATGTCTCATAGAAATGACATTTCCAAGCCTAAAGATGTGAATAGAGGAGACGGTACAGTGTTCTCCTCCCTTTTTTAACTAGAGATATTGCACTTAAGAGTAACTTGACCTCCTTTTCTTATAGTACTGTGTTGGTTAATGCATTGAGGTTGCATTTACATTTGTGCGATGAAGGCCCTGTTTTCTTTGTGAGCTACTTTGTGCTTGAGATGCAGCTCAAACCACGACCTAGTATGGTGAAGCCTTTGAAGTGGTTGCCATGGTAACAGCGTGTGAAATTATGGCACATTACTACACAACACCTTTTTTATGTCATTTGATTTTTGGGTTGTAGATGCAATTTAACTTGACAGTAGTCATCGTTAGTCTTGAGTTAAAGGGTCAGTTCGCTCAAATTACAAACAATAACTAGAGAAAACCATGTTCTCTGGTTTGAGCTTCACAAATGTAAGAAGTTGTAGCTTTTCTCTGCTTAATTTTATTGTAAATTTGTAGACATCCTTGGGCTTTGAGAATTGAGTTTTTTCAGTAATTTCGGATGTTTTATTTATACAAATCGATGAATCAAAAAAATTGTAATCGACTGATTAATTGATAGTAATTGTTAGTTGCAGCCCTATTTTAGCATTTGTCACTGAGATTTGTGCCTCCACCCTGATACACAGTGAAGGTGAATACGGATATTACTAGGAAAGATAATACACTTTTTTAAAATGTTATATCTCAATGCGTTGAGCATTTATTTTCATTTTAAATAAACCAATAATATCTGTATGGGTAGATGCCACTGTAAGTTAGTGAACAAAAATATGTTTCTGTCCTTTTACCTCATGGTACACCATTTGTATTTGGCCTTGTAAATATTATTCTATTTTTGGTTTTCTGTCTTCCTTCCTGTCCCTCTACCTCTACCCCTGTCTTTTTCCTTTGTGAGCTGTGAGCTTTATTTATACAACACACACACACACATACAGTGCAATTTTTTCAACCAACATTTCCTTGTTGATTATTGCACAGTGAGTGATGCAGGACTGACAGCCCGCAGCCTCGTTTTCAGTTCCACTTCTCTTACTTCAGTCAGCTGCATGAGTTATGGCATTACAGTCAGTGAAAATGCCCAGCTTTGTTTCTTTGTTCCTCTAAGAGCCGCATACAATCAAATGTACCACCTAAGCCCCAGCAAAATGTACTACAACCTATTATGAGTCACATGCTCATTCAGAGCAGACAGCAGAGTGTTGTCAGGAATAACACAGACGGCTGGAATCTCCCAACTTGTAGCTGGATTCCAACATCTCATCTCGAGACTTGTTTAAATATGAAACAGAAATGTTTTCCGCTTTGAGAAATACTTAATTTGATTTGTACAAGATCGTGCTCGTCCTCTTCATGACCCGACCCTCATGATTATTGAATTAAACCCGTAATTGTTGCTGAACAACAATATGAGATTTCTGAACATCATTAAGTGGACAATCTATCACAAAATGACTGGAATATTGACAGCAATATGATTTATAGTTTGAAGGAATGGCCATTTTTGCTATTAAAAAATATAAAAAACATGATGTAATATTTGTTGGGGTCTGTGCCAAACAACAAGATTTGCAGCACTACTCTACTTCTCCATATTGCTGTTTGTCACACATTTTGTTCATTTATCAAAACATTGATTGAGATTTCGATAATATTTGCGGTTAATTGTGTAGCACTAACTGCAACTAGTCGTTATTTTCATTGTCAGTTAATTAACATGTCAGAAAATGGTGAAAAATATCACGTTTTCCCAGAGGCCATGATGATGTCCTCTGTTCTTTCCAACCAACACTCCAAAAACTAAAGATATTCAGACAGTAACAAAAGGCATCAAATACTTACAACTGAGAAGCTGGAAGGAGGAAGGAGGAAATGTTTTTGCCAGGAAAATTACTTAAATTATTAATTATCAAAATAGATTATTTGAGCAATGGTGTAAGATGTACGGGAAAGATCTTTTTGTGAAAATATTGTCTTTCTATCTCTGTTCACATTTAACTATGTCATGTTTGTAGACTCACTCCCGTTCACTACAAAATGTAAATGTAGGTTTCAATTTTTAATGAGAGAAAAAAATCCTAGTCCTTGCTGTGTCATCATCACCATTTATGAGAGCTTACCAAAACATTGCCTGCGCTGCTTCACTTGCTATCTGCTATCCAAGGTTACTCTATCAGCAGTCTATGTACACATTGTTCCTTGAAGTTTGTGTGTGTGTTTGTGCGTGTCTGCCGTGGGGGATGGACAGTGCTGAGTCAGTCTAGCTATGACTGTTTATAAAACATGAGTGGGCCTGAAAGTAGAAAAAAAGGACAAAGAGCTCTATCCTTTTAATTTTATATCCAACACGCCGCTGTTGATGTAGCTCCATGCTAACGTGGCTGTGAGCCAGGTTTCTGTGTCATTTCAGTCTGATAACCTCCTCGCTCAGATGAGTCTTTTCAACAATCTGGAGAGAGGTTGTTGCAAAAGTGATAAGTGAATTGATAATACTTAGAATCGCATCTCATCTACTGTCAAAGGTTGCGTAACTTCTGTTTAAATCACATCTGTAATCTGCTCTTTCTAGGTCAGTGAGATTGAGGCAGAAAGGTGAGAAGTCTGGGACAAATCTCTGTGCTTCAGATGTTCTTGTCAGTCAGATTTGTCTGGGATGAAAGGAGGCATTAAAGGGACAGTTCACCCATTTTTCCTCTTACCTGTTGTGCTATTTATCCATCTCGGTTGTTTTAGTGTTAGTTGCTGAGTTTTGAAGATATCAGCCGTAGAGGTGTCTGGCTTCTCTCGAATATAATGAAACTAGATGGCACTTGGCTGGTGGTGCCTAAAGTGCCCCATTTAAAAAAAAAAAAATGTATATTTAAATAAACTCCATCTAGCTGTCTCACCACGCAGAAGGAAACTTGCACCTACTTATTGATGCAAGGCTAGCTAACTAATTAAACTAAGCTATCTAACTTTACAGCTCAGCCGAGGCATTAAAGGTGCACTATGCAACTGAGGGATATAAGTTTTAGATGTATTTAAAGCCATATGTTTACATTTGTACGCATAAATATTAAAGCACAAACAGGCTTATATTTTGAGTTATGGTGAGGTGAAAACAAAAAGAGCACATTGAACATAGAAGTCCTACATTTCAAGAATATAGGGCCATAAATACAAAATTGTTACCAAAAAAAAAGAAAATACATAGTGCTCCTTTAATGTTTAATGAATGCCATCTACTTTGATGGTATTCGAGATGGCAGACATCTCTGCCAACCCATGTCTCCAAAACTCGGCTCACATTATCGCAAACGAGATGGCTAAATAGCACTACAGGTAAGAGGAAAAATATGTGTTTTTGATTTTGGGTGAACTAAATCTTTAAAGTCCTTTTCCTGTTTGATTATACGTTTTTTTAACTTCTCTCTCTGCACAGCAAGTGATCTTTCACCTATAGCTGGTCTCCAATACGTGTGGTCGCTCTGTGGTGATAAATGGCTAACGGGGTTAAAGCTAATCTCCCTGTAGCTAATGTATGGTATTGATGACTCTCCGTGTCCTAACCTAGTTCCTCTGCTCCAGTTTTAGACGTGTGATTTCCACTTTAAAGCAAGGCAACAGAGATCAATAGGCCATGAAGCGGTGACTTAACTGCCTTGTGTTTTCAACTCTACTGACCTCAGCTCTGTTTTCACTGGGGTGGATGAATGAGCTGGAGCGGGTTCTTTGTGTTGCTCTGCATTCTAACAAGGGGTACTAACATCTTTTTTTCTTCCTCTCTCTCTTATCCAATCACCTCTCCCCTCCTCTTGTCTTTCCGCATATTGTTTTCCTTGATCTCGTGTGTCGTCTCTTCTCTCCCTCTCCATCTAATTTTCAACACTGCCTCGCTCTTATTTGTTTTCTATTTCCGTCCATCACCTCGGGCTCCTTATCTATCTCTTCGACTTTCACATCCCCCTCCCATGTTGTTCTCTCCCTTTCCTGCTTTCTGCTACTTTTCTCTCAGTGTGACCAAGACCAGTGCATTCAGAGCACCAAATTCGTTTTGCAGGCCGCCGCCACACCTCTCCTCCAGCAGCAGAGCAGCGAGCCAGTCATCCTGACGGCCTCACCTGAAAACGGAGGCACCCTACCTGGCCGGACCTCCCTCACCCTGGGCGGCCCATGCACCTCGCTCCCCCTCGGCCAGCCCACCCCTCCGACGTCCACCCCCAGCCTCAGCTGCCATGAAGCCACCGACATGCTGCCAGTCCACGCACACAGCCACAACCACAGTCACCCTCTCCAGGAGCCGGTGGCCCACCACCACTTTCTTACCCCAGAGGAAGTGCCCTCGCCGCCAGGTATGCTTCCCTGCGGCAGCCCACTTGGTCACAGCCACACCATGCAGGCCGGCTTCTACAACCCAGCCAGCCAGGACTCACTACACGAGGACTCTGTCAGAGGATTGGTAAAGCTCAGCTCCGTCTGACAGTGGGATATACACCCCCTCCTCCCACCTCTTCCCTCCTGAAGACATGCATCCAAACTCTCCTGTGCCACTTTTGTACCAGCTCACTCTCATGCTGAGTTATACTCTCTCTGAAAAAGGCTGTGGTTTAAATTCAGCTGCTATAAACTGAATCAAACTGAACTGAAACAAAGTGAAACCAGTTGTCCTCAGCCAGTGTCTTGCCAAATCTCTGTGCTGGAACTGGGAGAGATGTTTTTTTTTCTGGTGTGGTGGCCTGTACGACAAGTCAGACATACATGTTTTTTACTTCTAGGGAAGCATAATCCATTAGCTCCTGGAAACTGGACAGTTGGAGAGTTTCTTTTTCAAAGTGGCGTATGTCTGTGAGCCATGTCAAGCAAAAAAAGATTCTCATGTTTTGACAGTACATGACATTTTTGGTCAAAATGATGAATTTCTGTTAAATGAGATCACAGGTCTGACAGGTCTTTTTTTTGTAAAACAAACATTAGCCTATTTGCCTGTTGCTGATTGGACAGCGTCTTCTGCCTTTTTTCTCGGACATTCTCAGCAGTGCAATGGTCGATGTCATCGTGTTGCATATCATCCTGCTTTTTCTATGTTAAAAAAAAGAGACTGTTGTACTGTACCATGGTTATTACAAATCTTACAAATTATTATATTTCCTGTGGATATTAATAAAACACAAACTTTTTATCAGACACTATTGCATTAATATTGAGGTTCAGAAGGCATAATGTGTGCTGATGTGAGAGTCACATGGTGATAACATTTCCTTTATAGTTCATCTTGTGACTGATGCCTGTGGGAATAAGGCGTAAATGAGACAGATTTACAAGCCTGTCCGATGAATTTTGCTGAATATTTATGGCTGTTCAAACAAGGTCAGGACATTCTTTAGGCTATAACGTCTTCGTTTATCCTGACAGAAGTCCTGGTTTCAAACACCGGCGTCTGAAGAGAACTGTACAGACTAAAACTGGTTTCCAGTCATATTTATTTAAAGTGACTTGTCTGACTGGCAGTGGTTGGTGAAGGTGTTTGGGTAATATAAGGCAGTCAACTTGTAATTCTCTTCTACCACCTTGTGGTGAGCAGGAAGTACTGCAGGTTACTGTTTTTATTTACATTCAACTACATTTTACCTTTAGCAAGTTAGTCAGCAGGTGCAGACAGCTACATTTTGACTCTTCTATTATTTAAAGGGGCACTATGCAGCTTTTAAGGTGAAATTCAAACTCAGAACTTTATTATTTAAAATATTAAATTAGGTAATAATACAAACTCAGAAATATTTCTTCTTTTATTTTAATCTTGCTCATTGTTCTGATGTTTTCAGCCTCAGACTTCACTGTTCGGGTTCACTCTGTCCATGCTCATCAACATTGTTTCCAGGCCGCTTTTTTTCGGCCAGCACTGAACGAGTGAGCAACTATATGGGGCAGAAAATGCAGCATTTAGCTAAAGCCCTGTTGATTTTTCTTTGGAGTTGCAGGAGAGCAAATCGGAGCAAAAAGGAGAGTGAATAAAGGACCTACATTCAACAGGTGGACACTGACACAACTCCAAATGAATGCTAACGTGACTTCGGTTCTGCTGGATGTGTAGATAAGCCACTTCATAACATCAATGTGAACAAATCTCACTATTGTGTTTGCAGCCTGTTGTGCCGCCTCGTACTGGCCACACATCAATCCATGCAGGTGTAAAGCAAACCGTTCAGACATTAAACAGTGGATACAAAATGATAATAGGAACACATTTATTTTGTTAATAAATCATTTATGATACATAGGGAGGATTTTTCATACATATTTTACAACAATTACAACAGACAATGCATAAAAGTAACATTGACATTGGAGAAGAAATATCCCAGATCTTTTTATTAGTTTTATTTTTTATCAGCAGGATTGATCTTTGCAGCACTGAGTGGGAGAGCAGTGAGACAACAGATGGTCACATATGCAGGATCCTACTTTATTCTATAGCTTGCATAAAGTTTGCAAATTGGTATTTGAAACAGTTATGTTTTAAACTAACCCTGTACTGCACTGTGCTTGAGTTCTGCTGCACCATTACATGTTGAATTGACTTCAAGTGCATGAGACGATGCGATGAGTTAAAGAATCCTGAGGATTACGACCTTTGTAGCAGACTGATTAAAAAGAAGAATTTAATTAACATTTAATGTTAAACAATTGCAGATGAAAATGATTTTAAGCATACATTCAAAATGTTTTCCAAAGAAAATAAGAGTATAACCACTACTAATTATTTAGTAATGATGAGAAATGTTTCCAAGCTTCTTAAATTAGCTGTACAGTAAATGAGCCTTTATTGGGCCTCGCTCCAAAAGAATAAGAGCCCGTCAATTTCATTCATTGTTTGTAATTGCTGACTGTCTTGGCTTTTAAACAAAGCCAGTACTTGAGTGCTTATTAACATTTACACATATTTCCTGTTTTTAATTATACAGTGCACTAAGGGCGTATCACAGCAGAGATGCACTAGAGACAGAAATGAACCAAGGCAAACCTAACTTGTAGCTGTAAACAGTCATGGTGGCTCACAGCCAGATGCTCCAGCACAGCTAACTCTCATGCATCAGTCTTCTAGCCAGGGCTGGAAACATGGACCATTAATACTCCATGATCCTAGGTCACCAAAAAGGCTAGACTAGCTTAAACCAGTGACCTATGGTTGCTGCAAGACCAACCTGACCTGTAGTCAGCACAGTGTTCGCCATTCTCAGCTTCCATTGTCTGGGTGGCTAAGCTAATTTAGCTTCTCGATAACCAGAACACAACAGTGTCTGTAACGCTGGCTTCCATGTAAATCTGGAGTCCCGAGTCACCACAGTTTGACATCAGTGAGCTCCAGGTCGCCCATGATCTCCAGCTGGTCAATGCTGCTCAGGTCCTGCACCCGATGTCTGAACTCAAACAGGTGTGAGCCGTTCACCGCCAGCTTGAACTGATGGGGCTGACACAGGATGAGAATCTGACAGAAAAAAAAGATCACACAGAGCACACAGACGAAGAGAAATAATAATGATCGACCTGTGGTTGGATATTACAAACCTAAACATGGTAAACACAGAATAATACAGTTGAAGCTGACCACAGAAGCCCTTCAAAATAAAGGTAAGTTGTAGGTGGTTCCTACCTCAAAGTAATCCCCTGACGAGAAGGGAAAGAAGGGCAGCTCCCGCTCCTCCTGACCCCAGGACTCACTCAGGTACGAGTTCCTGGTGAACACACCTGACTTAATGCGAGGGTTCAGATGGAGAGCGATGTTCTCTGTCCTGCTGTTGCGGAGGTTCACTGTGAAACTGGGAGAAACGTATAAGTCATTGAAAAAAAAACATAACCAGAGCCAAGTCTAATTTTCATTAGCAGTTCACACAAATCATACACATCAGATTGTTTTTGCTGGTTAGGACAAGGCAAGTTTCATCAGTTTTCACTTTACCTGTGAGGATACATGCTGACCTGCCCTTTGATTGTGATGTGCTGTCCGGGGCTCAGTCCTTTGAGTATACTCCCTTTGTAAGGGAGGCTCTGGAAGGAGAATAACACTGTTAATATATTCATTATCAATTGATCTACTTAGCTTAGCTTAGTATTATCAAGTATATATGTGGTCTATAAAATTACAGTGAAAAATACCCAGTATAATTTCCAAAAATCCAAAGGAACGCCTCTTAAATGATTTGCCTGGCCAACAGTCAACAACACAAAGATGTTGAGCTAACCATCATATAATCATTAAGACAAGCATTAACTCACATTTGAGGAGCTGGAACAAGCAAATGTTTGGCATTTTAGCAAAAAAGTTGCTAGTTAAATTTTCTTCTGGTCAACTAATCGGCTAAGAATGCAGCTCTAAATTAAGCTCTCTTCAAAATCTACATTTTACAGTGATAATCAATAAACTTTTTTTTTTTTAATTTGCCTACAGAATAATGAATAAGGAATCAATAACTAAAAGATATATGTCATATTAATGTATGTATCTACTGTACATGACTTTGTGCAGCGACATATCGGTGTGATACCGTGTGCATGAGTGTGTGTATACAGTGTGTAGGTGTAAATGTTAGGGGTCGATCGATATGGCTTTTTCAGGGCCGATACCAAGTTAATTGCTCAGATCCTGGATTTCAGTGTCATCACTTTGAGGAAGAAACACAGCTAGCACAGCATTTCACGTGCTTTCACTTTGAATTTGACTTCATATTTCTTGCCCCAACTGTTGTCGCGATGCTGCCCTGTTCCTAGATCTCATATATTACTTTAATGACCATAATGTTGACACAAAACAAACAGAATAGTCCTTCAAAAGTTTGAAATAAACAGCCTGCAGCAGAAACACAAAGGAATCATTTAGGAGATGTGATCCCATTTTAGTGGCATCACAAGATACTGGGCACACTGAGGCAGAGCGTTTCTGGCTAGATGACGCAAGAAGGAAATACTCACCAAGTCACCTGATTCTGAATATATTGCCTAAGAGAGAAAAAAGACAAATTTAAAAGCTATTAATTAGATATGTTTCTGAAACAAACACACATCTGACCAGCTTGTGAGGACAAATAGCTGATGGGAGTGTACTCACTGAGTTTGGGATGTAGCCGATAGCGTGCACCCTGACGTTCCCAGATATAGAAAATGTGTCGACCCTGTTTAGTGGGATTTTGTGCTTGAATTCCAGCAGGTGGGCACCATTTACTGCCACCTATGGGTGAAGACAAGTACTTTAATATCCTACTTTTCTATGAATCAGATCACTATGTGCATATATCGTTTAACCCAGGCTTATCGATGCCTTCGCCCTTGACAGCGTGGGTCCACTGACCTTGAAGATGTCATCGTGCACCAGGATGATGGTCTCGAAGGGGGCCCCGCGTTTGTAGGGCAGCTGGTGGAGCGTTTCCTCTTTGCCCCAGCTCTCCTGCAGCAGGGAGTTACACACCACACAGGGCGAGCCTTTGAAGCGAGGGCTGAAGTGGAGGGCGACGTCAGAGCGTGGCTTGGTGCTGCAGCCGCTCGACAGGTCCATCTGAAACCTGCAGAGAGGGCGCACACCGGGGCTGATTTATTAACTGGGCAAAGAGGGCAGCTACCCCGGGGCTTCACTTCATGTCGAAGAATTCGGGAGTTTGCACCTCTTAGATACCAAATCAACAAAGGCCCTTTTATAGAGGCCCTTTCTCAAAATTTATTACTTTTGTTTGTTTGTTCGACCAAAATTAAGAGGAAATAAGTCCGGTGTGACAAACTCGTGTTACCTTTTAAGGTCAAATTGAATATTTCCTTTGAAGCCTAGACATGGATAATCTTAAAGCAACATTTTGTAAAATTGGCATGTTGCTTTGATGTAAAATCAATCTACCACAACTGTCAAAACAGGGTTCATGTCCAGTTGAGGGTGGGGTTCAATAGATGCTCAAGGATTCATCTTGAAAGTTTGGAGAATACTTAATTTTAACTGTTAGGTTTGGAATATACTTGAAAAATTCTTGATTTTCAAGATAATCTGGTTTTTCATCTATTCACCCATGTATAATATTAAGTATGAAATTAAACAATCCTTTCATCTCATTTTTTTGTTGTCTCCTGGCGTCCAAGTTAGCGAGAATAAAATGATCATCGTCAAAGCATACAATGAAAAGGTTATTATGACAGCTGGTTTTAAAAAAAGTAACAATATACATTGATGGCTGTGGGTATAAAGGGATTCTGTAAACTTTACTTTTTTCAATTGATAGTAACAATTTAGATTTGATCATAAAAACTTCGCGAGTCTGGACATTTTTCTGTTTAGGTGCCTTGAAAGTGCTTGAATTTCACTCCTCAAAAGCTGTACTTGCCCTGGGAAAGACTGCAGCTAAATACTGTTTGTAAGGTCTACATTGGTATGAAAGTTGATGACTATCATACCGTGTACATTTGCTAATATACAATACTGCATTCTTCTGTATTATTGTTACTAAAATGAACAATATCTCAAGTTTATATCAGGGTTCATGCCTGTCAGGACATAATATCTTATAAAAGTATAATCAAGTGTTTGTTCAGCCAACAAATCCTGCTGTTTTCATTCCATTACGGCTCATCGTAACTTAGAATGATAATTTTAATAACTGTGTAGTACCTTATACGCTGACACATTTACTATACTGTGAAAATCTCATACTGTTGCAACCCTAGCCCTGGGGCCCTCTAACCCTTTAATACAGACATGATGTGGTGTACTGCTAATGGATGGTCTCGGGGTTTAAGTCTTTCAGCCAGAGGACAAGAGGTATTTTATACTGCCAAGTAAAAGCTGAGCTGAAATGAATCCAGCTGATCTCATAGCTAACGTCTTATAAATTCCTTTAAATGTTAAATATTTGAGATATTGAACATAAATATGGTAGCAAGCGATTATCTGCTATGTAAAGATACAGTTTAATATATGGATATAACTCTACTATAGTCATACGTCATTATTCCATATCAGCAACGGCTTCAATTTTGTGACTTTGAGCACAAAATTAAGTTGTTTGTCAGAAAATATTCGGAGAAGAGTGTGGCTCATCAATATTATCAGGAAAGGAAATATCATAAAAATACCTAAATACACAGGAGGGGGGCTTTAAATAGTGGAGTATCTATTAATGATACCTTTGAGGAGACTTAACCTTCTTCTGTTTATTTAAATTCATGAAATTGACAGAAATCCATGAGGCGATTTTAGCAGGTGTCCATGTGTTGTGTAGTTAAAAAGTTTAGGACCCTCTCACCCAGGCACAAAATCTTTTTTTAAAGTTTTTCCGGTTGAAGGTACCCCATGAGATGGATAACATTATCAAACCTTACACATGAAGCCTCTTCAGTATATTCCTCTAATATCATTCCATCTTACCTGTCAGCATCTGGGGGCACAGTGCCCTGGATGATGATGATCTCCCCAGGGTGCAGGCCTCCAGGTATGGGCCCTGTGTATGGGATCACCTGAGGTGGAGAGTTGACGTTAGAGCACTGTGCACCTGCACTGACAGCAGCTGAAGACACAACATTTGAACGTGATTCATGGATTAACTCGAACATACAGTGACCGTCTGGTAGCTAGTTCACGTCCTTTGTGCTGACCGTTTAAAGACACCTGCTGAGAACACAGCGGCTTGCACACAGTTTATAAGCTGCATTAGGGGCTGTTGATCGTGGCATAATAATAATACTAATCCTGATAATAATAATGATAATGATAATGATGATAATAATAATAATAATGATAATACGCCTCTTACCGGATTCAGGACAGTGTGTTTCGCATTTGCCACAGACATCAGGCTTCCTGTGTCGGACTACAACATGCAGCTGTGCCTAAAGACAACAGAGTGTGTGGTGTCTGCGGTAAATATGACCGGTTTGCAGCTCTCCTGCACTACACGGGGATGATGGCAGTGGGCATCTTCTCTCCATAAGCACCGCCGACACGCGCATGCGCAAGCCCTACCATGTGATCAGTCCCGCTGTATGCCGAACAACAACAGAGGCCCACTTTGACTGATTTTAGGTAAACTGATGTACGTTGTTAAACCTTTATACCAGCAGCAGGAGCGAAATAAAATGATTAATTAATTAAAAAGAAAAACATGAGTAAAAGCTATCATGTACTCTACTCTAACTAAGTACTTTACTTAAAGGGTTACCACCAGTTTAACACATTTTTAATGTGTTTACAGGTCTTGGCTACAGTACTGCTGCATATGTGGAAAAAAGTAGTTCAAAGCCTTTTGTGGGTCCAGAGGAAGCTGCTTGTAAACTTATTAATTACCTCCAGTGATGTCACTCTGTGGCCAAGTTGCTCTGTGGGTAATGTAGGCAACAGGTTTTGAAAAGGAAGAAAAATGCATGACATAAAAAAATTGATATCTCCGGTTCTTCTGCTGTATCAGTTTTGATCATTTGTTTTTCAACTGTCCAGCAGTGTCACAGGAGTGCAATTACCCACAATGCAACAGCCTGAATAGATATACATATGTGATATATGTATTGTTTATTTTTTGCTTTCACTGTTTGTTTGTTTTTAAGTTGAATTCAATGTTCTGGACAAGTTGAAGAGCCGATGGTAACAATTTTTTCTGTGTGTAATATTACGCGATTTCATTTGTCAATACAATGATCATTACAATGATCTTCCGTGGTTAAATACTACCGTAGTGCCTTCAATAAAATGAAAATTTGAAAATACAATTTTATCTACTCTTCATATTGCAACATAAACATGATCCTGGTGATGATGATCCACAAATAACATTAACACTATCATGTTGACGCACGCCAAGACACCAAGACACACTCAGTGCACCCCAGACTGAGTCTGGCCCTGGGTGTAGGCTCCATCGTTCTGTGGTGCCTACGTTCCATATAAAAGTCAGTTTAAAATTCTGACTTACAAAGCATTGCACAGTCAGGCCCCTGCATATATGGCTGAATTACTTCACCCATACTCAGCTCGCTGTCTTGTGTCAAACTTGTCAAATTTGCTGTCTGTTCCATGCACCCGCCTTAAGGCCCATGGTAACAGAGCTTTTGAGGCCATAGCTCCTAAATTATAGAACGCTCTGCCAGCACCCTTCTGGTTTGCTGATTTGTGGATTTATTTTACAGACAGCTATTTTACAGACAGCTACAGACAGTGTTTGGACAGGTACACCTTCTATGCACCTGGTATGTACTTCATATATGGACAACAAGTTTTTGTGTGTATTTCATTATTTTTTTTATTGCTGTTATTATCATTTATGAGGCCAGAGGCGGACTAAGGATGTTTGAAGGGCAGGGGCAAAAATTATAAAAATGGCGCCAGCTGTTGCGGGGGGGTTCCAGCACACAGAAAGGCATGATATATTTATTGTGAAGAGAGGGTACTTCACCATGTTTTGTCAGCTGGAAGGGCACCCTAGGGTGCACAGATATTTTCCACCAGTGTATGTAGCCCAGGTGATCACTTTATCTGATGTTTTCTTAATGCCAATGTAAAGTACATTGTGACTTTTGCCTGTGAAAAGTGTGTACAAATTAATTGTATTTATTTGTTTGTTTATTTTCTTATTTATTTGTGTGACCTAAAGAGAAGTATTTACAACACACGCCATCAGTTAAATAAAAAAAAATAAGCAAAACTCAGATCTTAAACTTATCAAATCAACCAGCCAAACTTGAAATGACTGAATTTTAATTTAAGCTAATGAATAACAATGGAGTGGCTGAAACTACATTGCAGTGAGGTACAACCTACGACATTGCCCCATGAGCAAGCACTGGCAACAGCTGCGAGGAAAATCTGCCTTCTAAAAGTCAGACCTCGAACAGAAGCTGGCTGTGAGCGGCCATCTGCCTTGACCTGCTGGCTGGGTTAGGAGAGAGAGGGAGATGCATAGCAACAACAATAATAATATAATAAAAATAATACATGGGAGGGAAATTAAGTTTTTATGTGACTGAAAAAACTTTATTTCATCGGATATACAATGATGAAGTAATTGATAATTGTGAATATTGATATTTATAGGCAACTGACAGATGTATATATTAAGTTAGCCAGTTTCACACCTCATTGTTTTTATTAGTTTTTGGAAAAGTCTGGAAGTATAGTGTGGAAAATAATATTTAACTATCCTCCAGTGGTACCAAGAATCCCCAAGGGGGATGAAATTCCATGTATTTACTTGTGAAAACTAAATAGCTTTATTAGTCTTTACAAAAGACACCATTAAATAAATATCAATAAAATATGTTTAACTTAAGAGAGAGACAATCATTTATTAAAATAAAAAAAGTTCCACATTCAGGATAGTTTACAACATAGACATTCACATAGCCAACTACGAATAAATAAATCAGAGTAACACAGCAGCAAACGTGATTTCTAAGTCCTTCAACGAGAAGAGTATGCTCTTATAATCCCACACATTTTGAAAAAAATCCAAATTGTCCATTTTCACATAATTATAATATTCCAACAACACTTGTGCTCTAACTAAACCTTTAATAAGTAGTCACACCTGTGTCCTCTTTCCAATATTTCATTAAGTAAATTGCCAATTTTGCTTGACCAAAGAAGAAACCCAGCAGTCAACCTTTTTTGTCATTTTTCTTCACCATAACAAAAACTAAAAACCTGTTTAGTGAAACACTCTCTGACAGAAGTCAACAGAGTACTAAATGTTCCTAATAAGGATTTTAATCCAGAAAAATGTACAAAACAATGAAATATAATTTCTAAGCAAAAAGGACAATCATCTGACAGTACAGGATTTAATACCAATACAAATACATTCAGCCACAATCCCATGTAAGACACATCATTTACATCACCAGTATTTTTGGTTGATAA
Source organism: Pagrus major (assembly GCF_040436345.1). Lineage (NCBI taxonomy): Eukaryota > Metazoa > Chordata > Actinopteri > Spariformes > Sparidae > Pagrus > Pagrus major. The sequence continues at coordinate 24,703,563 of NC_133230.1, read as the reverse complement.
TGGTTTATAAAACGCTCCATACAGGATTTACATTGGATTGAACTTTAAAATGATCTCTCCATGGTGTGTCTGCTCTGTCTTTAAGGCCTTCACACACTCCCGATAGTGTGTTGCCACTCACAAATACATCCACACTTTACTGTCAGCCTCCGGCCTTCAATGTACTGCGTAGTTTCCTTTTAAAAAACTATAACTATAGGTTTAGAGTGGCTATATTTGGCTTTGTATGGTACTTTCCTAAAATGATCAACAAAACGATTATTTATAATTCTTTCAGCGTGGAAACCAAACAGTACATATTTCCAACAGAAAGAGAATTCAGAGTCAAAGTTATCAGCAATATACCAGGATACATCTCTCCAGAATTTGCTTGTGTAGGGACATTGCCAGAACAGCTGGCACCAGACACGTAGACGCCGCATTGACTCACTGGACAGTACGTCAACGTTGCCGCCATATTGGATGTGGCAGGTCTGCCCTGTAAACAAATACTAGTAGATGTGAAAACTGTGGGTTTTCTGTATAAAAAGCATTGACATTTAACTAATTTTGATTAATTGTTTTTATATTCAGTGATTTATATTCATTTAAGTACTAATAATGACAATCATTGAGACAAAAATTATGCAAATCAAAATAAGACACTGCAACTGTCCGTGAGTCTACTTTCTTTTCTTTTAGCAGTGAAGTGATATACTCCATGACACCAAATTATACACTTATTTTATTGTATTGTATTAACTCTAAATATGGACAACTGGCTTGCATAATATATGGTGCATATTTATAATAGTAGCCTACTGCAACTTTACTGGGGTTTGGGGGGGGGGGGGGGGGGCGGGGGGGGGGGTTACCATAAAATGTTATCGTATACAATATAATAGGTGTATAATTTTCTGTCATGGAGTACATCACTTCACTGCTAAAAGAAAAGAAAGCAGACTCACTGCCAGTTGCAGTGTCTTATATTGATTTGCAGACTATAAGTACTTAAATAAATATAAAAACGTGTAAATGTTGGAGCTTTTAATTCAGAAAACCCACAGTGTTCACTTCAACTTGTGTTTGATGGGCAGACCTGCCACATCCAATATGGCGGACGCGCTAACGTACTGCGGCAACGGCCCAACGCATTTTGACCTACGTACTGTGACGTATTCACCGTCATCACGTCAAGTCTGCGAGAGTTTCGTTTCTCCAGAAAGTAAATCGCTGCATATTGCTCTTTGTCGCATCAGAAGAAATGGCTCCCGGTCAGTATCGCTGTTCCTTTGACGACGTTGCCACTTTTACTGGCGTGTTCTTCTCATAAAACTGTAATAATGATTGCAACCTTAGCAAATGTGTTGGTTAAACCAGTTATTAGCTGTAAATGTTGATTTCAGTTGTCCATGTTGTGTTTCAGTGTCAGCTGTCGCTATCGGAGCAGGGGTGGGAGCAGGTAAGTAACTTTGTCAAGGATTGTGACGCATTTTCATCTATAAAATGCAAACGTTAAAGTTTCCTCTGCCGTGTTCTCGTCCATGTGCAGTAGTTGCCCTGGTCGGGGCTCCTGTTGCTCTGGGGGTCGCAGGGTTTACTTCAGCTGGAGTAGCAGCAGGCTCCGTGGCTGCTAAAATGATGTCTGCTGCTGCAGTAGCTAACGGAGGAGGGGTGGCAGCAGGCAGTGCTGTGGCTGTTTTGCAGTCAGCAGGTAAACATCATACAGGATAGATGTTTTTATGGTGGGTTTGAAAAATGATCATTAATCAAATGGTCATTACTTGAGCAATGATTAAAAGGAAGTCATGTGTGGAGTGTGATGCAATGTGTTGTATCTTCTTTCTAAGATTAGCCAGTCACATCCTGTCCTCATTGTACTATTGAATTATAATTAACTATAATTTTAAGAAGTTGCAGGATTGCAAATTGCAACCTCGAGCCTCGACCTCAGTATATGGGACAGACACACTACGAGGTGTGCTACCAGGGAACCCTTCAGCTACAGGACTTCCTTAATCATAAATGGGAAAAAAGGTCCCACCATGTCCTAATTTAGTCGGCTGCTTTTTCTTATCGTCAAACCTCCATCAGATTATTGTTCCAAAATCTGAAGAACAAAACAATCATTTTAATCAGTAGGGAAAGGGCTTCATTTACTGTTTATTTTTGTATTTCTAAACAAACTAAATAAAACAGACTTTGTCTATATTTGGCGGACCCTGCCACCTTTCTAGCTTCAAACAGTGTTCTGGCGACCTTATTTTCCTCTGAGAACAGCTTGTTTATTCAGTTATGGAAAAAATAAATATTACCTCATCAATATTGTAGATATTACATTACAAAACTAAATGGTGCCCCTTTTTAAACAAGTAAAGCTTGTCACAGTAGAGATTTAAAAAAAAAAAAAAAAAAGCTAATGTGGGTAATTTGTTCAGTATTCAGCAAAAATAGTGTTTAGGTACAATTTAGTGATACTGTGATTGTAGTGTTACTGTTTCATTTGGTCTTTCTGTCTTGCCATCAAAGATCTCTCTGCTTCTCTTTAGTTCCATACCTTGACATAAACCCTGTGTAATGTTGCTGTAGGTGCAGCTGGCCTGTCAGGAGCTGCCACTGCAGCTGTGACCGGCGCTGGAGCAGCAGTGGGATATCTGGCCAGCTTCTTCCGCTGACAATGTGAAGTAACAACATGACTTTATGATATTATCTTGCTAAATGAAGGAGGCAAATGCAAGTTATGAGATATTGTATCCAACCCCTTCCACTCTGCTCACTATCTGTTTCAGCTTTTGCCCTCTGGGAGGCGCTATGGGTCCTTTCCCACCAAAACAACCTGGTCTAAAATCAGACTCTTTCCTGATGCAACATTCTGCCTTTTAGCTTCCAATCCTTGCACCTTGCATCATGATACATAAATGTATTTTGTATTTAAATGTTTTCTGCAATAAATCTGTAAAACCTGACAGATACTGGTTCAGTGTGTTGTCTATTCCCCATAATGTACCCTAGAAATGAGTAGAGTGAAACGTAGCTTGCACACAATCACTTGATCCATTTTCATATAATTAAATTGACCAGATCCTTCAACACTATAAATCAAGCTCTTCAATGTCTAACATAAATCTTTATATCATTTATTTTTTTATTTATATATATATTTGTGTATATATATATATATATACATATACATATACATATATATATGTGTGTGTGTGTGTGTGGATCAAAAAAGGTACCTATTTCTGATTCTAATTTCATAGTAAGCCCTGACAGGAAATGATTAATTGAATAAACAAAAACTCAGTCCCACCCTTCTTTTGTCGCCTTTTTTTCAGTGAAATTAAAATGATCAAATTGCATCAACACCTGTAATGTTTTCTTAAAGGTGCACTATATAGTTTTAGAAAATAAATTCAGAAAAGTAGCACTTACAATGTTAGTAAATTTATAATACAAACTCAGAAATATTTATTCAATACACAGCATTCCCAGAATTGAATAAACAAGCTGTCCTCAGAGGGGAATAAGGTCCTCAGTGAGCTGTCTAAAGCTAGAATATGTAGAATGGTTCTGCAAATACAAAGTAAAACAATATAAAACTGTGTTGTCCTCAAGAGTGAAGATTTTTTACGTTTCTTACCTAAAACTACATAATGCACCTTTAACGGCTTGTTCATACGATGTAACTTTTAATTCCATCATGTGTGCACAAAGAGAAAAGATATTTACTAATAGCATGGAACTCAGCATGCGGAGAGACTGCAGAGTCTGTTAACTCATGGCCCAGTCCTTCACAGTTTACCTGTCCTACTAATCAGCACTCTGATGAGTACAGTAAATACTGTGATAGTAACCTTGGTAATACAGAGAAAAACTGCAGTGACTGTGCACTTAGTGACTACGACATTATGATTATTTAAAGGGTGCGGGGCCCCTTTCGTTCAGATAAAAACATTGTTTAGTTTAATTTCTCAATAAATGAAAGTTAATCATCAGCCGGCTATATAAAGCCTGGCCCAGCTCACAGCTGATCAGAACAGACAACAACATGAAGCCTGGTGAGTAACGCTGGTCTTGTGATGATACTGATACATTTCTGTGGAAGTACTTATACTTTACTAATAAATGAACCAGATGAGCAGTAAATGTTGATTTAGATTTTGATCTTGTGTTTCAGGGACAGTTGCCCTCATTGCAGGAGGGGCAGGTAAGTCTTTGTTAAGTCTTAATGGATCAGCTGTGTTTGCTGGTAACACTTCATATCACAGGTCCAGAAATGTCATGGCATGTAGGTGTCACAGTGTTGTCCGGTGTTCGGTTTCCCTCCTGTGCTCCTCTTCAGCCTGACTTTACCTCCACACCTTCTCTTTTCCTGCTGTTCTTTTGTTTCCTCCATTTCTTAAACTCACCGGCGTTTCTCCGCCACACTCCACCTGCACCTCATCCCCTCGTTAGTGTAGTTTGTATTTAAGTCCAGTCTTTAGTTCAATCTTTGTCTGTTGTGTCTCCTCAATCCTGCTGTTCTGTTTAGTTTGCCTGTTCTTCATTTGTGTTGTATAAAAGAAATTAAGGAATGTAACTTTTAAAATGGGAAGTTAGTCACTTGATTCTGATTATTAAGTTGTATTTGTCATAATTAGCAGTTTATGGTGGATAACTATATAAAGATTTTACATTTAGGAGAAATGTTTCAAAGCTGGACTGATCTGCTGAAGTGAATGTAAATAGTTAAGAAATGTACTTCAATTTACTGACTTTCAGAAGTTGGAAATTAAGCTGCAACAACTTACTTCAGTTTAGTGACCTGCTGAGGGGAAGTTAAGCAGAAACCAGTTGGAAGTCTCTTGGAAATGCATTAAAGAAATTACCTGCTATTAACTTCTTAAACAAAAATAGGAGATTATTACATATACAATATTACTGAGGTGATGATACAAACTCAGAAATATTTCTTTTTTCCATAACTGAACAAACTGAACAAAAGACAATAAGGTCTCCAGAACACTGTTTGAAGCTAGAAAGGTGGCAGGGTCCGCCAAATACAAAGTAAAACAGTATGAAATTGTGTTGTCCTTTTTAACATCAGTTTGTTTATTCAGTCAAGGAAATGAAGACAATTTGTTTATTTAGGCATTTTAAAAAAAATCAATTAATGATGATCTTTCTCTGCTGATTATAATTTCTTCCCCAAAATGAAGTAGTGCACTTTTTTTTATGTAAAAAAAAACATTTCTATGTTAAACTTAGATCATACATGATCAATTTTAAAGTGACCCAACAAATTAGCACACTTTGATTTAGAAAAGTTTCCTCTGATTCTGTTCTTTTCCATGTGCAGTAGTTGCCGTGGTCGGGGCTCCTTTGGCTCTGGGCGCTGCAGGTTTCACCTCAGCTGGAATAGCAGCAGGCTCCATCGCTGCTAAAATGATGTCGGCTGCAGCGATTGCTAACGGAGGAGGAGTGGCAGCTGGAAGTGCTGTGGCTGTCTTGCAGTCAGCAGGTAAAAGCCGTTTCATCTACTTGTCATAACAGATTTGTAGCTTTTGGTTACAGTCCATTGTTTAGGTAGACTATGATGACACCACTGCGTATAATAGTGCCACTCATTCATTTAACAATAATAATCTTTATTGTCCATAATGTGGAAATTTGCCTTCGTCTTCACAGGTTTGTCAGACGCGCATAACAAATCACAATACATGCAGCTATAAAATGACAGGACATGCACACTACAGACAACAATAATGGACATTGTTCCAGTGTCCTAGTTTTTAGCCTAGTTATTTTTTTTTTTATTTCTCAGCTTTTCTGTAGCTTCATACCTTGATATTAAACCAGTGTAATCTTGCTGTAGGTGCAGCTGGTCTGTCGGCAACTGCCACTACAGCTGTGGCTGGCACTGGAGGAGCATTGGGGTGGCTGACTAGTCTCTTTGTGGGAAAAGCAAAAGCAAAAGCTGATGAAGATGACCCACCTAAAGATGACCCACCTGATGATGACACAGCTGCTGAGCCTATGTTGACGGTGTCAGATCTTGTCCTTAAATAGCAGTTCTATAGTGTAGAAATACTGTCACAAGTCAAAGTCATACGCATACATTTTTATTCAAGTAAAAGTACAAAAGTATTGGGCTCAAAATGTACTGTAAAGTACCTAAAGTAAAAGTACTAACTATGCACAATGGAGGGCTGGTTGCACTCATCTGAATCTGGTCGGTGACAGAGGATGTCGTTAACTTTACAGATTGTAAAATCTGAGGCCAGTCATTTTTTTGCCAAATTAAGGAGGAAATTGAAAATAATGTCAGTTCACATACTAACCAGCAACTTTGTCATGTCAGACAGCTGAAATGTTTGTATGCAATAAACTTTTAGAACCGCTTAAAGATGCTGGCTCACTGTGTCATGTGTAAATAGTCGGGAGATCATCAGCTGAGGGGTCAAATCTATGAGCAACTGCTCACAACAAGGATTATCTTGCGTAAGTGGGTCATGACTTCTGGAAAGAGTTTTTCAAATGTATTTTATTTTTTATTTTTTTACGCTTTGAGCACCCAAGCCAAGTGTGATGTAGTTCCATTATATTTGAGAGAAGGCAGACATCTGTATAACCCATACCTCCCAAACTCCCCAATTTCCACCAAAACAATCTAGATGGACAAATAGCATTGCAGGTATGAGGACAATATCTATTTTTGATTTTGGGGTGAACTCTCCCTTTTAAGAGACTTCATGACAGCAAAAAGCAACCAAAACAAATAAAAAGACAAAAGGGGATAAATAAAAAAGCTGAACAAATGATTTTTCTCATGCTAATCTTAATTTGCCCCTTACCTGCAGTTTCACTGAACAATGTGAGTCTACTACCTGGCAGCAAGGTGGTCCCAAAACAGTGTATTGTCTAACTTGCAAAGTATTCAGGAAGATAGAACTATAACAAAACCTGACCTGGATTTCAACCTGTAAATATCGACCAATTTGATAGAGTGTAGCTTTCAAGAAGAGTGAAGGGGAACAAACAGAAATCCACAAGACTGTAAAATGTAACTTGACTTAGAAAACTGTCACTGGCATGGATGAACTTCTTATATGAATTAAAAATCTAATTTTTAAAATATTTTTTCAGTAAATAAATACAATAAATCTGTAAAAGCTGTGACAGTTCAGTGTGTCATCTGCACATATTTTTCTTCCATTCCTCATCATGTCCACTAGATGGCCTGAATGAGTAAATTAAATTGTTCACAAGCTCATTAACATTTTTTAAGTGCAGCAGCTTGATGTGGAATAATCAATGATGAATAAAATAATAAACTGGAAAGGGCCTCAGTTATACAAATACTTAAAGTACAGTGTACAGGAGTGTAGTCGTAGACAGGAGCTACTGACTCTCGGTCCCTGTCGTCTCTCAGTATCACCAACGGAGTCTGGAATTTCTCCAAGGCTCATCTCATCTGTACCTCCAGACACCCAGAGTCTGCCATTGTGACGGACATTGAAGCCCTCTCAGACTAACGATTGATGTCAGTGTACAAATCAAACATTCCTTCATTACATTTCTCCCACTCAGCATTCATTAATCTTTCGGGCCACATGAACAACAGCCTCTGCATCCACTGGATCTGGAGCTTCCTGTGAAGGAGACAGGCCCTTTGACCCTCAGCAGTGATGTCCCTATAAAATGATATTTTACCCATCCCTTCCTGCTCACTTTTTGTGTCAGCTTTTGCCCTCTGGGAGGCACTACAGCTTGTTGTCCAACAACATGGTTTAAGATGCCTTCCTGCTGCAACAAGGACTAAATTCTACTTCCGAGACGTCTAATCTTTGCACCTTGCATTGTGATACATTCAGCTCATCATTGTCTCAGACTGTTGTGATTACTATTTACTGTGTGATATTTATGTGTGCCTATAAGTAGCGCTGCTGCCAATGTATACTGAGGTTTTTTCCATGTTGTACAGAATTCTTCTCACTCAGGTGCCCATTTAAGTGAATATCATACAAAAATCCATCCAATAGTTGCTGAGATGATTCATGTAAAATGTCTTAAAAGTTAAAAAGCCAAAGTCCGTGCCAGCGGGAGCTCCTCTCTCCCACAGATAGTGCCTGAAAGGCCTCATCAGTAGCCCCACCTTTAAATTCATGACTTCTTGACATCACACTACGTCACCATGTCACACATGCTTAATTTCTGCCTATGTTTCTGTCCTGTTTTTCCAGTTATAGTTATGACAAACCACCTCAGAAATGTTAATGACTAAAGTTTATTTTGAAAGGGAGCTAAGTACTCAGTGACGCCCTCTTTTGATTAGATCTTAAACTGCTTCATTTCTGAGGAAGTGATACCTAACTCTCAGTATATAAACTCAGCCCAGTGCAAGGCTCATCACAAAGAAGAACAACATGGGGCTATGTGAGTAACACTGTTCCTTCTCTTTCTCTATGAATGTAGTAACCATAGCAAATTGTCTTTAACTAAACCAAATGAGCTGTAATGTTTTCATCTTGTGTTTCAGTGACAGCTGCGTTAATCGGAGCAGGAGCAAGTAAGTGTTTGGAAAGCCTTCATGGATCATCTGTGTTGTTTCCAGTTGTTTTTAACACACTTTAAAGTAGAAAATCCATTTACATACTGAAGTTATATCAAGCATGATCCATTTTGAAGTGGTGTAACAGTTTCCTCTGCTATGCTTTTGACAATGTGCAGCAGGTGCCGTGGTCGGGGCTCCTTTTGTTCTGGCCGGCATAGGATTCACCTCAGCTGGAATAGCAGCAGGCTCCTATGCTGCCAGCATGATGTCAGCTGCAGCAGTGGCTAATGGAGGAGCAGTGGCAGCAGGAAGTACAGTGGCTGTTTTGCAGGCAGCAGGTAAAATTCATTCCTTGATGTATTAAATGACTTTTTTAAGCTTTGTGTCTGAATGCTGAGATGATCATTGCTGTAGCTCCATACCTTGATATAAAGCCTGTGCAATGTTTCTGTAGGTGCAGCTGGACTGTCAGGAGCTGTCAGTGCAGTTGTGGGCGGCACTGGAGCAGCAGCAGGAGGGCTGATTGCACTCCTCATCTGATCTGGTCTAAGGACAGAGGATGTCGTTCACTTTACAGATTGTAAAGCCCACTGAGGCAATGCGATTGGGATTTTGGGCTATTTAAGTAAAATTGATTTGTTTTGATTTGAAAATCATTTTTTGCTAAATTAAGGAGGAAATTGAAAATAATGTCTGAAATGTTTTTATGCAATAAACTTTTAAAGCCTCTGAAAGATGCTGGCTCACTGTGTCATGTTTAAATAGTCAGTAGATCATCAGCTGAGGAGTCATAACTATGAGCAACTGTTCACAATGAGGTCTGTGGATTATCTTGTGTAAGCAGGTCATGATTTCTGGAAAGAGTTTCTCAAATGTATTTTTTTGACGCTTTGAGCACCCAAGCCAAGTGTGATGCAGTTCCATTATATTTGAGAGAAGGCATTCTGTTTTTTTTGTAATGTTTCTGGACTGCGTATGTAGTCTGCTACAAAGTTTCACACAGGGATAGTTTTATAGATTGATTGTGTTGTAATTAAACATCTTTCACATTCACTTTCACGTCACATGTACTTTTTCTATTGAATTGAATGACTTTTTCCTCTTCACAACAACTGGTCTTTTATCCATATCTGGTCTCAACTACACGTTTGTTCTGTGGTGTTAAAGAGCTAATAGGGTCAGAGCTAATCTCCCTGTAGTTAATGTATTGTCTGTGTTCACACACCGTAAAAAACAATCCCTATGTTAAAATGAGTCATTAATGCTTCCAAAATAAGGTTGGGTGTTGGTTAGACAATCTATTTATAACAGCAGCCAGGTTTATGACATTTAAACACAGTCTCTAATTTCCTGTATAACCTGATTATGTTCTGGCTAGAAAACAAAAGATAGTCAACTAAAAAGAAGCAACTGCAACTGCTGAATCTGTCACTTCAAATGTGCTAAACTGCTGATATTTGTTGAGATCAAGTAACCTATTCAGTTTATCAGCTTATCCATAACCATTTCTGGACTTTAAAATCTCATAAGGAAGTTGCAACCCACAATGCCAATTCCAAAGAAGTCGGGACATTTACACGTACATAGAAACGAATTAGACAATTTGCTCATCCTTTCTGCTTCTTGGTTTCTTTCTGTTAAAAAGCTGATTTTCCTCACCACTGTCACCAAGTGCTTGCTCACGGGGATTGTTGGGTCTCTGTAAAGTAATCTGTAGGGTCTAGACCTGCTCTAATTAAAAAGTGTCATGAAATAACTGTCACTGGCATTTTTTCAGAGTATAATATATTTATTATATAATTGGATTGTAATTATTGGTGTATAGATGTGGTTTATCAAATAAATGAAATAGAGTAAAAAAGTACCATATTTGGTTGGAAGGGTTGTGAAGTAGATGTATAAAGTATAGCAAAACGTGGAAATACTTAAGTAAAGAACTAACATCTCAAAATTGTACTTAAGTGCAGTACTTGAATTAGTCTCCACCACTGAGTCTTAGCCTCTTAGTGATGGTTAAACATACTTCAGGGTATCAGTTGTCACTTGATGTGTTCATGTCAGCCTTTTTAAATATTTTGTAATGTTTAACCTGGCTATAAGACAAATTTTCCCCTGGGACAACTAGGTTGAAGGAAGAAGATGAATGAACAATATTTCTACCTGTGCCCAGTGTAGGAGTTTATTCCAAATAATATCAGTTTGCTTACTAAACAGCACTTTCATCATGTCAGATGGCTGAAATGTTTTTCGCAGTAAATCTGTAAAAGCTGTGACAGTTCAGTGTGTCATCTGCACATATTTTTTTTCCCATTCCTCATCATGTCCACTAGATGGCTTGAATGAGTAAATTAAATTGTTCACAAGCTCATTAACATTTTTTAAGTGCAGCAGCTTGATGTGGAATAATCAGTGATGAATAAAATAATCAACTGGAAAGGGCCTCAGTTGTCCTTTTCTTTCTTGACAAAATCAGCTTAATACACAAATATGTCGACAGAATATCTTTGCATAGCTTGCACAAGTGGGCACAGTCCATATACCAAATACTTAAAGTACAGTGTACAGGAGTGTAGTCGTAGACAGGAGCTACAGACTCTCGGTCCCTGTCGTCTCTCAGTATCACCAACAGAGTCTGGAATTTCTCCAAGGCTCATCTCATCTATGCCTCCAGACACCCAGAGTCTGCCATTGTGACGGACATTGAAGCACTCTCAGACCAAAGATTGATGTCAGTGTACAAATCAAACATTCCTTCATTACATTTCTTCCACTCAGCATTCATTAGTCTTTCGGGCCACATGAACAACAGCCGCTGCATCCACTCGATGCGGAGCTTCCTGTTAAGGAGACAGTGGGTTAAGGCCCTTTGACCCTCAGCATTGGTGCCCCTCACAGCTGTATCTTATCCCAATACCTTTTTTTCATCTCAACAAAGCAGTAAATATTTGCTTTTGGCCCTTTGTCCAACATTAAGTTTCAGTTCAGGCCTTCCATGAGGAAAGGTTTGGGCACCCCATTCAGCTCATCATTGTCTCAGACTGTTGTGATTACTATTTACTGTGTGATATTTATGTGTGCCTATAAGTAGCGCTGCTGCCAATGTATACTGAGGTTTTTTCCATGTTGTACAGAATTCTTCTCACTCAGGTGCCCATTTAAGTGAATATCATACAAAAATCCATCCAATAGTTGCTGAGATGATTCATGTAAAATTTCTTAAAAGTTAAAAAGCCAAAGTCCGTGCCAGCGGGAGCTCCTTTCTCCCACAGAAAGTGCCTGAAAGGCCTCATCAGTAGCCCCACCTTTAAATTCATGACTTCTTGACATCACACTACATCACCATGTCACACGTGCTTAATTTATGCCTATGTTTCTGTCCTGTTTTTCCAGTTATAGTTATGACAAACCACCTCAGAAATGTTAGTGACTAAAGTTTATTTTGAAAGGGAGCTAAGTAGACGCACTTTTGATTAGATCTGAACTGCTTCATTTCTGAGGAAGTGATACCTAACTCAGTATATAAACTCAGCCCAGTGCAAGGCTCATCACAAAGAAGAACAACATGGGGCTTTGTGAGTAACACTGTTCCTTCTCTTTCTCTATAAATGTAGTAACCATAGTGTAGCAGAAGAGCCTTATTATATTCTGCTCTAGTTTACATGGTCCTGTCTATTTTTGCTCTCAATTCCTCGGTGATCGACAGCCAATCGTTGTATGCAGGCATACTATAAAGGCAGGTAGTTGTCCTCTTTGCTCTCCCTCTGTCGCCATAGCATACGTCATCTCTGGTGCGCCCGCTGCTGTAGCAGGTATGAGAGCAGTCTTTGTTGTTTGTGCTTTTTATTTATCTGTTTTGTTAGTGTGGCGTTAAAACTAGTCACATATGATTTTGTAGATGCCTGTGGACCTTCTTCCCTTCCTCAGCCATGGCGCTCTCACCGATTGCAGCTGGTATGTCCATCTATACGTGCGCTGTGACATTTAGCGTGTAGTAGCTAAATGGCTGTTGTCATTATAGGTATTCGCTCAGTGGCGGAATAGCACCGTTACTTTGCTCACGTGACTTTTGCTTGATGACGGATTGCTTATCTAGTCCCTAGATATTTTAGTTTGGGCCATTTTAGTATAGTGTGTTGTCAGTGGGGCTTAACTCCATTTTGTTTTGTTTAATTACCAACTGGCTTGCTGCCTTTAACCCCATTTAATATTGTTTTGTGTAGTTGAGTCTGTTTATTTCCTTTATCTTATTTCGTTTGTTTTCTTATTTACCCATACCTGGCTGCTTAGCCCCACCATTAACCTGGTTTTGTGTTGTTTATTTTGTCTGCATCTTATTTATTTCATTATTCTTGCAGCATTTAGTCAGTGTAATACAGTGTATTTGTGTGAATGATGTCCCACTAATTTGTATTTTGTTCCCAGAATAACACAAAACCACATTTTGTGCCTGTTATTCTGTTTTAAAACAAAAACAGAATAACGTGAAAATTAAGTTTTTGATTTTTATTGTTTTGATATTCTGAAAATTCGGGGAATGCTGGGAGATTGACACTTCGATTTATTAGGTTAGGCTACCCTATTATATCCAATATAATCATGATCTAGTCTGTCCTGAGCCTACAAAATAAAGTTTGAGAAATGTCTGCATGGTGTAGGCTACTCCTGCTTACAGTGCAGCTGACAGATGTGCAGCCATATATATTTTCCTCATCGCTACCTGAGCCACCATCTGATCCTTCCTCCCTCACGTCCTGAGGAGTCTCCTGGACATATTCTGTATTCTGTGATTTCCCTCTTTTCATTTCTATCCGTTCAGTTTGTGCTGGAGTCTCCTTTCTTTCTCTCTTTCTCTCGCTCGCTCGCACGCACGCACGCACGCGATCGCGCCCGATTCACATACCGGTAGGCCTATACAGGTAAAAATAAATGTGATAGTATGAAAACATTAGCCTACATATTGTTGTAAATATTTTTCTCTGACAATAGATTAATAATTATAGTAATAGGTTACAATAACAAATGCTTTTATTTTGAAATAGAAATGTGTTGCGTTATCTTCCGTTAGTGTGGCAGACGTTGAGTTCTTCTGGTTGCTAGGTAACGAATCGGACCTTCCCTCCTCGTCTTGTTTATTTCGCCTCTGTTGTTTTCCTCCTTGTAACTGTTCAGTATTACGTGTTTTAATCAGTAAATATGATCGGCATGAATGAGAAGCTGTGGTGATCGCCGTTTTTTTAGAAGCTCCAATATGTTTTACAACACAGACTATTTTGGAAAAGTCATGGACTGAGAGACCTGTAGGTTTAATGTCAACAAAGTTATTTACAAAAGAAAAACCCAAACTGTCCCTCCCACGAATTCCTGGCTGCAGACCTCCACTGTGAGGACAGGAAATGCACGGGATACATTTCAAAATAAAATCGCGAATGCACTTCCGGTTGAATCGTTTTCATCACAAATGCATTAATTAGTAAACAACATGACGTAGAAATCTATTAATTCCTTGTCTATAGTACATATCGTTATATCGTATTTATATAGTAAACTTTTTTGTTTGTCGTTTTTGGTCTGTGTTTTCCTTTTATGTTTTATGTTGCGCATGAGCCCCAACGTGGGCATTTTGATTTATTCTGTCCAAATCTAGGACAAAAAGCCAGACTAAACAATCCCCCCCCCCCCACCCCCCCGGAGTGTTTAGTTTCGTTTCTCAATAAATGAAACCTAACTATCAGCTGGCTATATAAAGCCCAGCCCTGCCCGGCCCAGCTCACAGCTGATCAGAACAGAAAATAGAATGAAGTCTGGTGAGTAACACTGGTCTTGTGATGATACTGATACATTTCTGTGAAAGTACTTATACTTGTGTTTTTCATATTAAATCAGTGATATAGTATCCATAGCAACTGGCTGAATGAACCAGATGAGATGTAAATGTTGATTTAGATTTTGATCTTGTGTTTCAGAGACAGTCAAGAAAGTTGGCTTAATTGCAGGAGGTGCAAGTAAGTATTTGTTAAGTCTTAATGGATCAACTGTGTTTGCTGGTAACACTTAATATAACAGGTCCAGAAATGTCCTGGCATTCAGTTCAATTTAAAATACTTAGTTTAGGAGCTGAACGTCCTTGGGAATGGCATGTAGGTGTCACAGTGTTGTCCAGTGTTCTGGTTCCCTCCTGTGCTCCTCTCCAGTTTGACTTTACCTCCACACCTTCTCTGTTCCTGCTGTTTGTTTAAGCATTATTACACGAGAGGGTGTGTCAGTGATGCGGTCAGGAACGAGGCGCTTGTCGTGACAATAACGACGGTAAAGCACACCCTCTCGTGTAATAATGCGATTATACAACAACCACCAATAAAAATAAAATATATTAGAAAAATGTATCCATAATGTGGAACAATACGCTCTCAAAGTATAAGTGTTTTGCTAGTGTTTGTCCCCGTTTCAATGAAAATACATGACGTCTGGCGTTAACTAGTCCCTGTCAGCTGCAGCCAACTTCAGCTTATGCTTTCAAGACATCGCAATTTCCCAAAACTGAATAAATACCGCACATAGCAACACACAACTGCTTTGCTAGCTCAATCATGTTGTAACTAAGATATCCCCTGGAAAAAAATTTTTTTTCATGGACTGATATAGTTATTACGTCTGCCGACTTTACAGTCATTTTAAGCTAGTAACGTTACGGTAGCAGGTGCCGCGTCAATGACTCAGCAGCACAGCTGATCTTTATCTACAATGATTGACAGTTATACTGCTTTCATTAATCAGCAATTTGATAGTTTATATGATCCATTTTTAGGCGACATTTACTACATCGTCTCTTACATCTAAATATTTATTACTTCTGCTTATTCTGCATAGGCTACAATAGCTTTATTAATCTTACTGTTCTTCTACTGTACTGCTATACCACAAGGTGAAAATATTAGCCTGAAGACACGAGGCCAGTTGACATTCTTCTTAACTGCATTTTAGATATAAAATCATGGATGGCAGAGAATTTCCTGCAGCTCAACCGGGACAAAACAGAAGTTTTAATCATTGGTCCTGAAGCCAAGAGAGAGAAACTTTTACCCAAACTACAAGACTTTAAACCTCACAATGTGTCATGAAAGACAATGTTTGTTTTTAAGTGTCTTAACGGTCTTGGGCCTTCTTATCTATCTGATTTGTTTTTACATTACCAACCCTCGCGGACCCTGAGGTCCTCCGGCTCCAACTTTTTAGTCATCCCAAGTGTTCGGACAAAAACCCGCGGTGAGGCATCCTTTTATTACTACGGCCCACGTCTGTGGAATGGCCTGCCGGAGAGCCTCAGGGCCGCAGAGACTGTTGATGTTTTTAAAAGCACGCTCAAGACACACCTTTTTAACTTGGCTTTTAATTGATTTCTTCTTATCCTTCTTCTAAACTCCTTTTTATTAGTAATTTCTGGCATTTTACTCAGATTTTAGGTTGTTTGTTTTATTTATTTATTTATTTTTTAAGGACCTTTTAGAATGCAGTTTTAAGAATGGTATTCTTAGCTTTTTTCTTTTAGTCTCTTTCTTATTATTCCTTTATAGATCAAAATTAACAGCAAAATGATCCATTTTGTGTCAGGTCAATACAGCCGTTTTAGCTCCATCGTTAGCTAGCTGTGTTTCTTGCTAGCTGCTCCTGTGTAGTTTAAAATACAGGCGGAGTGATATTTTCAGTGATGAGGCACTTTTTCATTTGAGCACGGCTAGCTGTGCTGTGATGCTCATTTGAGCACAGTCTATAATGTCTGATTGACCAATCAGATTGCTCGGTCGGATCTACGTGTTGTGCAGTCTTTAGTTCAATCTTTGTCTGTTGTGTCTCCTCAATCCTGCTGTTCTGTTAAGTTTGCCTGTTCTTCATTTGTGTTGTATAAAAGAAATGAAGGAATGAAACTTTTAAAAATGGGAAGTTAGCCACTTGATTCTGATTATTAAGCCATTGTCGTAATAAGCAATTTATGGTGTATAACTATATAAAGATTTGACATTTAGGAGAAATGTTTCAAAGCTGGACTGATCTGCTGAAGTGATAGAAACTGGTGAGAATGTACTTCGATTTACTGACTTTCAGAAGTTGGAACTACAGTAAAGTGGTTGGAAATTCAGCTGCAAAAATTTACTTCAGTTTAGTGGCCTGCTGAGGGGAAGTTAAGCAGAAACCAGTTGGAAGTGTCTTGGAAAAACATTAAAGAAATTACCTGCTATTAACTTTTTATGCAAAAGTATGAGATTATTATTATTGTTGTTGTTATTATTATTATTTTATTTTTTTGTTGTTGTTGTTGTCTTTTTTGTGGTAATTTCAAATGTCACTTATTAGTTACCACCTACTTACCATGAAACTTGTGAACCTTTTTTAAAATGAAGTGTTACCTGTTTACTTTTTCAGCTGATTTTAACACACTTTAAAGGGGCACTATCTAGTTTTGGAGAAGAAATTCAAACTCAGAGTTTTAATATTTACGATATTACTGAGGTGATGATACAAACTCAGAAATATTTCTTTTTCCATAACTGAACAAACTGAACGAAAGACAATAAGGTCTCCAGAACACTGTTTGAAGCTAGAAAGGTGGCAGGGTCCGCCAAATACAAAGTAAAACAGTATGAAATTGTGTTGTCCTTTTTAACATCAGTTTGTTTATTCAGTCAAGGAAATGAAGACAATTTGTTTATTTAGGCATTTAAAAAAAATCAATTAATGATGATCTTTCTCTGTTGATTATAATTTCTTCCCCAAAATGAAGTAGTGCACCTTTTTTTTTTTTGTAAATGTAAAAAAAACATTTCTATGTTAAACTTAGATCATACATGATCAATTTTAAAGTGACCCAACAAATTAGCACACTTTGATTTAGAAAAGTTTTCTCTGATTCTGTTCTTTTCCATGTGCAGTAGTTGCCGTGGTCGGGGCTCCTTTGGCTCTGGGCGCTGCAGGTTTCACCTCAGCTGGGATAGCAGCAGGCTCCATCGCTGCTAATATGATGTCGGCTGCTGCGATTGCTAACGGAGGAGGAGTGGCAGCTGGAAGTGTTGTGGCTGTCTTGCAGTCAGCAGGTAAAAGCTGTTTCTTCTACTTGTCATAACAGATTTGTAGCTTTTGGTTACAGTCCATTGTTTAGGTAGACTATGATGACACCACTGAGTATAATAGTGCCACTCATTCATTTAACAATAATAATCTTTATGATCCATAATGTGGAAATTTGCCTTCGTCTTCACAGATTTGTCAGACGCGCAGAACAAATCACAATACATGCAGCTATAAAATGACAGGACATGCACACTACAGACAACAATAATGGACATTGTTCCAGTGTCCTAGTTTTTAGCCTAGTTTTTTATTTCTTTATTTCTCAGCTTTTCTGTAGCTTCATACCTTGATATTAAACCAGTGTAATCTTGCTGTAGGTGCAGCTGGTCTGTCGGCAACTGCCACTACAGCTGTGGCTGGCACTGGAGGAGCATTGGGGTGGCTGACTAGTCTCTTTTTGGGAAAAGCAAAAGCAAAAGCTGATGATGATGACCCAGCTGATGATGACTCACCTGATGATGACCCACCTGCTGAGCCTATGTTGACGGTGTCAGATGTTGTCCTTAAATAGCAGTTCTATAGTGTAGGAATACTGTCACAAGTCAAAGTCATACGCATACATTTTTACTCAAGTAAAAGTACAAAAGTATTGGGCTCAAAATGTACTGTAAAGTACCTAAAGTAAAAGTACTAACTATGCACAATGGAGGGCTGGTTGCACTCATCTGAATCTGGTCAGTGACAGAGGATGTCGTTCACTTTACAGATTGTAAAATCTGAGGCCAGTCATTTTTTTGCCAAATTAAGGAGGAAATTGAAAATAATGTCAGTTCACATACTAACCAGCAACTTTGTCATGTCAGACAGCTGAAATGTTTGTATGCAATAAACTTTTAGAACCGCTTAAAGATGCTGGCTCACTGTGTCATGTGTAAATAGTTGGGAGATCATCAACTGAGGGGTCAAAACTATGAGCAACTGTTCACAACGAGGTCTGTGGATTATCTTGTGTAAGCAGGTCAGGTTTTTTGGTAATGTTTCTGGACTGCGTATGTAGTCTGCTACAAAGTTTCACACAGGGATAGTTTTATAGATTGATTGTATTGTAATTAAACATCTTTCACATTCACTTTCACATCACACGTACTTTTTCTATTTAATTGAATGACTTTTTCCTCTTCACAACAACTGGTCTTTTATCCATATCTGGTCTCAACTACACATGTTTGTTCTGTGGTGTTAAAGAGCTAATAGGGTCAGAGCTAATCTCCCTGTAGTTAATGTATTGTCTGTCTTCACACACCGTAAAAAACAATCCCTATGTTAAAATGAGTCATTAATGCTTCCAAAATAAGGTTGGGTGTTGGTTAGACATCTATTTATAACAGCAGCCAGGTTTATGACATTTAAACACAGTCTCTAATTTCCTGTATAACCTGATTGTGTTCTGGCTAGAAAACAAAAGATAGTCAACTAAAAAGAAGCAACTGCAACTGCTGAATCTGTCACTTCAAATGTGCTAAACTGCTGATATTTGTTGAGATCAAGTAACCTATTCAGTTTATCAGCTTATCCATAACCATTTCTGGACTTCAAAATCTCATAAGGAAGTTGTAACCCACAATGCATTTACACATACATAGAATTAAATTAGACAATTTGCTCATCCTTTCTGCTTCTTGGTTTCTTTCTGTTAAAAAGCTGATTTTCCTCACCACTGTCACCAAGTGCTTGCTCACGGGGATTGTTGGGTCTCTAAAGTAACGTGAAGGGACTAGACCCACTCTAATTAAAAAGTGTCATGAAATAACTGTTGTTGTGAATTGGTATCTTATACATTAAATTGACTTGACTCGCAAAACCAACACAATGAGCTGAAAGATGCTAAAACACACTTTTTCTGTATATTCGTCACTATAAACGACCCCTTTGAGATCATTTGTCTATGTGACATATCAGAGCATCTTTAACGTCAACATCTGTCCAGAGGGAGACCACATACTGATGTTGGGAAAAATTGGGATGGAGAACTTCAAAATGGTGTCATTAGATATGGCTTAATTAAAATCTGGAGTCACAGTTGCAGATATCATTCAGTTTTTACCTTTTTTACTAATCATCTGTTTTAGGTGGTATGCTTGAACATAACTAGTCATGAGTTGAACTCAAAGACTTTCTCGTACACACAAGCAACTTTTTTCCTCTTAAATTCAAATTTGATTCAACCCACATCTCCTTTTCAAAGATAATCCAACCACATCCACCTGACAGGTGACCTGTGTCACATAAAAGTGTTGATTAAACATCCTAATTATTGCACAGGCGTGCTTTGGGCTGGTCACAATGAAAGGCCAACGGGTCTTTACAAAGTACGAGGTCCACTGATTTATCAGTGTCTTTTAAAGTGTTTCTATCTTTTGCTTTCTATTCTGGTGTTCCAGTTATAGTCATGTCTTGAAATGTTAGTTGAGTTCATTGAGGTTCAACGGAGATAAGGACTCTGTGACACCCTCTTTCAATTTCTCAAGAAATGTTATCTAACCCTCACCTATAGGACATAAACCCAGTTCAAGGTGCAGCAGAAAAAGGAATGACGTGGGACTTTGTGAGTATCACTTTCTTAGACAATGCTAATGCATGTCTTTGAAAGCACCGATAGCCTACTTATGTTTTCTTTATTAAATGAACTAACAGTAACCGTAAAGCAAATGTCTTGGATTAAGCCAGATGAGCTGTAATGTTTTCTGTTTTCATGTGTCAGTGACAGCTGCGATGAATGAAGCAGGAGCAAGTTAGTAATACAGTCATCTTTACTTCAATCTTGAAACACAAAAACTTGATTGCATAACAGTCCACAGTGTTCATTTGGCCAAGATTAACCCAGATTCCACATCTGATCAAGCGTGTTATTCAATAGACACTTCACACTCAGAACAGTAGAACAACAGTACCAACAACGACACACCCAAATGATAAAATAAGGCAGACAGGCAACAACAAGGGAGACACCAAACTTTTATCACTTCAGGTACAAGTAGCAGAAGTGAAAATTGCACATGATGGATGTCAGTAAATGCTAAATAAGTTATAACTCATCTTTATAAGATATAAGAAATAAATATATCAATTTAAAGTAAAATGTTCCCTTCTTACCAATATACTTCATTTTAAACTACATTCATATACATTGATCAAACAACCACGTGTACAACATACATAAAGGCAAACCAACAACATGCAAGTCAGACAAATCCTGCTTCAAGTTTGCTGAGCAACCTGGCGTCTAAATAAATATTGTTTCAAAGTGTGAAGACTTTGTTTTATTTCTAATAAACAGGAGGTCTCCTGTGGTATATGGCATTTTAAACAGCACTGAGTACCACTTCCCTTGTCTCTGCGCAGTGATGTCCAGGCTACTTGGGTGCTGAAGACGTCTCTTTGTCCTTAATTCCTTTCTTGCTGACCGTCTGAGCTATCCCATAGGGCACGTGGCACGCTACCGTCCCTAATTCAGCTGCTCCCTCCACGTGAAACATGTGGTCATCAAAGAAGATGTGCGGCCTGATCTTCTCAAGCACGGGGCCTTTGGGTGCCCCTGCCAAAAAGAGAGCTTCGTTGATCTCCAGACCCCATGAGCGCAGAGTTTTTAGGGCTCTGGTACCAGAACTGGCTGCGGAGCGAGCCGTCACCAAGTAGGTCCGGATGGGGCAGTCCATGCGCTGGCCTTTGTTATAGAACTTCTTCTGCAGCTTTCCTAAAGCCTCAAGGAAACACTTCAATGGCCCCTGCAGAAAGAAGGACGAATACAGTGAGCCCACAGGCTGCATTTGTTAGCTTCTAGATTTATATGTGGCTCTATTTGTTCGAATTTTAGAATCTCAGTTCATAACAAACTTTCCTGTATATGCAGCTGCTTTATTATAACTTATAACTTGCAGTCATAGCATTAGCCATCATTCCTATTGGTCTAATGATTCCTGAGATGGGGAAATGAGGTGACATTTCAAGGAGAAGTCAGATGTTGCGAGAAATAAAAGCTCGGACAGGTTTAAAACAAACCACTAGATCAGTCAAATTAATTTGAAAGAAAAAAACAAATGGAAAAAATGAGTTTACAGACCAAATTTCTTGTTCATCTTTGACTTCCTGTACTTACACTTGTGCACAGTGTTTTCCTGCTTAATTAGGAATGTTTGCCAATATTTCAACATGTGCTCAAATTCAAATTCTTTTGATAATCTGGTTTATGAAAAGCCTGTCTGGTCATCTGACCGCTTCTTTGGATGGTGGCAAAGGAAAAGTGGAGGTCCGTGTGAGACCAAGTTGACTCTGAGCGGCGCCCTCTAGGAATGGATGCATTGGAAATATGTGGGCAATAAAGGTTTGCTCGAAACGGATGTATCTATTTTCGTACGTGAAGGGAGCATAAATAAACTCTTAACCCTAGCTAGGTTAACAAGGTGGATGTCATTTTGATTAAAAAGGGGGATGGCATGGACTGATGGATATCACCATGTTTCCCCAATCCTTAGTGACAGAAATGATGGTCACAGGTAAGACAATAGACCCAAGTTGTAATAAACCAGAAAAATCCCTTCATTGAATGTACCAAATGTACTACATGCCCAATAGCAGTGAGATTAAAAAATTGTCACTGTATATGTATACTGTACATGGTCCAGAGGCATGTTCTCATGCGCCTTCTCGTGCTCAAACAACTTGATCCCGTCCGTGGGCCTTGAAAATGCGCTCAGACTCATCAGAGAAGAGGACAGTGTCACCATCGAAGGCAACACGCAGCTGAGTCTCCGACACTTCCGTCATCTTCTCTGGGGTGAACATGGTGGCTGCTGCTATGCCTGAATGGATTGTTGAAAAATCAGCTGTGTATCAATACATGTTACATATGCAGCAGAGACGCCAACTTTTGCTTCATTACGCTGGTGTTACAGCTTCACAGTAATATGTAGCTTCTGTCTTTTAGCACTGACCTTCCTCCAGTGCTTCTCGAACCTTGATGGGATCAGCAGACAGGTAAAGGTTAGTGTGGTAAGCCTTCAAGTAGCCAATGGGGCTGTTTCCCCCTGTCATGCAGAAGCGCTCGATGAACAACTCTGTAGAGAGGAGGACGAAAAAGTTGAGTGAGCAGCTGATGTGCATAAAACTGAAAATGTACAAGGAAAAAAAGGTAAAACACAAACAAAAGGATCGTCAGGAGGACTGCAATATTTGGGGAAGCACAATTTTGATGATAAGAAAAAAGAATCAGGGGTAATCGGGGGGCATAACTAACATTCATAGCTGATCACTGTCAACATCAAATACTGGTTGTTGGTGGTTTTAGGAGGCAGAGCATGGAAAAGGAAAGGAATGACCTTGAGATCTTGTCTCAGGCAATGCAGATTTTTCTGCTTGGCTTGACTACATTAGCAGGCACTGGGTGTGGGTCTGCCAAACCCCTCCAAGGAGCCAGAACCACAGATCCTCAATTCCCACCACTTATCCCCAAGGGTCGTATTGTGGTGAGTGGACCATGAACAAGATCCTGCCATAACCACTGTCAGTCCCAGTTCATCCTCAGGGATAGAGAGCAACACATTCAACTGAGTGGGAGTCCATCAACACTACCCAACAAATTAGCACACTTTGATTTAGAAAAGTTTCCTCTGATTCTGTTCTTATCCATGTGCAGTAGTTGCCGTGGTCGGGGCTCCTTTGGCTCTGGGCGCTGCAGGTTTCACCTCAGCTGGAATAGCAGCAGGCTCCATCGCTGCTAAAATGATGTCGGCTGCTGCGATTGCTAACGGAGGAGGAGTGGCAGCTGGAAGTGCTGTGGCTGTCTTGCAGTCAGCAGATAAAAGCCGTTTCATCTTCTTGTCATAACAGATTTGTAGCTTTTGGTTACAATCCATTGTTAAGTATGACTATGATGGAACCACTGCGTATAATAGTGCCACTCATTCATTTAACAATAATAATCTTTATTATCCATAATGTGGAAATTTGCCTTCGTCTTCACAGGTTTGTCAGACACGCAGAACAAATCACAATACATGCAGCTATAAAATGACAGGACATGCACACTACAGACAACAATAATGGACATTGTAGTGTCCTTGTTTTTAGCCTAGTTATTTATTTATTTATTTCTCAGCTTTTCTGTAGCTTCATACCTTGATATTAAACCAGTGTAATCTTGCTGTAGGTGCAGCTGGTCTGTCGGCAACTGCCACTACAGCTGTGGCTGGCACTGGAGGAGCATTGGGGTGGCTGACTAGTCTCTTTGTGGGAAAAGCAAAAGCAAAAGCAAAAGCTGATGATCATGACCCAGCTGATGATGACCCACCTGATGATGACACAGCTGCTGAGCCTAAGTTGATGGTGTCAGATGTTGTCCTTAAATAGCAGTTCTATAGTGTAGAAATACTGTCACAAGTCAAAGTCATACGCATACATTTTTACTCAAGTAAAAGTACAAAAGTATTGGGCTCAAAATGTACTGTAAAGTACCTAAAGTAAAAGTACTAACTATGCACAATGGAGGGCTGGTTGCACTCATCTGAATCTGGTCGGTGACAGAGGATGTCGTTCACTTTACAGATTGTAAAATCTGAGGCCAGTCATTTTTTTTTGCCAAATTAAGGATGAAATTGAAAATAATGTCAGTTCACATACTAACCAGCAACTTTGTCATGTCAGACAGCTGAAATGTTTGTATGCAATAAACTTTTAGAACTGCTTAAAGATGCTGGCTCACTGTGTCATGTGTAAATAGTTGGGAGATCATCAGCTGAGGGGTCAAAACTATGAGCAACTGCTCACAACAAGGATTATTTTGCGTAAGTGGGTCATGATTTCTGGAAAGAGTTTTTCAAATGTGTATTTATTTATTTTTTTACGCTTTGAGCACCCAAGCCAAGTGTGATGTAGTTCCATTTTATTTGAGAGAAGGCAGACATCTGTATAACCCATACCTCCCAAACTCCCCAATTTCCACCAAAACAATCTAGATGGACAAATAGTATTGCAGGTATGAGGACAAATATCTATTTTTTATTTTGGGGTGAACTCTCCCTTTAAGAGACTTCATGACAGCAAAAAGCAACCAAAACAAATAAAAAGACAAAAGGGGATAAATAAAAAAGCTGAACAAATGATTTTTCTCATGCTAATCTTAATTTGCCCCTTACCTGCAGTTTCACTGAACAATGTGAGTCTACTACCTGGCAGCAAGGTGGTCCCAAAACAGTGACGTTGTCTAACTTGCAAAGTATTCAGGAAGATAGAAATATAACAAAACCTGACCTGGATTTCAACCTGTAAATATCGACCAATTTGATAGAGTGTAGCTTTCAAGAAGAGTGAAGGGGAACAAACAGAAATCCACAAGACTGTAAAATGTAACTTGACTTAGAAAACTGTCACTGGCATGGATGAACTTCTTATATGAATTAAAAATCTAATTTTTAAAATATTTTTTCAGTAAATAAAAACAATAAATCTGTAAAAGCTGTGACAGTTCAGTGTGTCGTCTGCACATATTTTTCTTCCATTCCTCATCATGTCCACTAGATGGCCTGAATGAGTAAATTAAATTGTTCACAAGCTCATTAACATTTTTTAAGTGCAGCAGCTTGATGTGGAATAATCAATGATGAATAAAATAATAGACTGGAAAGGGCCTCAGTTATACAAATACTTAAAGTACAGTGTACAGGAGTGTAGTCGTAGACAGGAGCTACAGACTCTCGGTCCCTGTCGTCTCTCAGTATCACCAACGGAGTCTGGAATTTCTCCAAGGCTCATCTCATCTGTACCTCCAGACACCCAGAGTCTGCCATTGTGACGGATATTGAAGCCCTCTCAGACCAACGATTGATGTCAGTGTACAAATCAAACATTCCTTCATTACATTTCTCCCACTCAGCATTCATTAGTCTTTCGGTCCACATGAACAACAGCCGCTGCATCCACTGGATCTGGAGCTTCCTGTGAAGGAGACAGACCCTTGGACCCTCAGCAGTGATGTCCCTATAAAATGATATTTTACCCATCCCTTCCTGCTCACTTTTTGTGTCAGCTTTTGCCCTCTGGGAGGCACTACAGCTTGTTGTCCAACAAATCAACATGGTTTAAGATGCCTTCCTGCTGCAACAAGGACTAAATTCTACTTCCGAGACGTCTAATCTTTGCACCTTGCATTGTGATACATTCAGCTCATCATTGTCTCAGACTGTTGTGATTACTATTTACTGTGTGATATTTATGTGTGCCTATAAGTAGCGCTGCTGCCAATGTATACTGAGGTTTTTTCCATGTTGTACAGAATTCTTCTCACTCAGGTGCCCATTTAAGTGAATATCATACAAAAATCCATCCAATAGTTGCTGAGATGATTCATGTAAAATGTCTTAAAAGTTAAAAAGCCAAAGTCCGTGCCAGCGGGAGCTCCTCTCTCCCACAGAAAGTGCCTGAAAGGCCTCATCAGTAGCCCCACCTTTAAATTCATGACTTCTTGACATCACACTACATCACCATGTCACACGTGCTTAATTTCTGCCTATGTTTCTGTCCTGTTTTTCCAGTTATAGTTATGACAAACCACCCAAGAAATGTTAATGACTAAAGTTTATTTTGAAAGGGAGCTAAGTACTCAGTGACGCCCTCTTTTGATTAGATCTTAAACTGCTTCATTTCTGAGGAAGTGATACCTAACTCTCAGTATATAAACTCAGCCCAGTGCAAGGCTCATCACAAAGAAGAACAACATGGGGCTATGTGAGTAACACTGTTCCTTCTCTTTCTCTATGAATGTAGTAACCATAGCAAATTGTCTTTAACTAAACCAAATGAGCTGTAATGTTTTCATCTTGTGTTTCAGTGACAGCTGCGTTAATCGGAGCAGGAGCAAGTAAGTGTTTGGAAAGCCTTCATGGATCATCTGTGTTGTTTCCAGTTGTTTTTAACACACTTTAAAGTAGAAAATCCATTTACATACTGAAGTTATATCAAGCATGATCCATTTTGAAGTGGTGTAACAGTTTCCTCTGCTATGCTTTTGACAATGTGCAGCAGGTGCCGTGGTCGGGGCTCCTTTTGTTCTGGCCGGCATAGGATTCACCTCAGCTGGAATAGCAGCAGGCTCCTATGCTGCCAGCATGATGTCAGCTGCAGCAGTGGCTAATGGAGGAGCAGTGGCAGCAGGAAGTACAGTGGCTGTTTTGCAGGCAGCAGGTAAAATTCATTCCTTGATGTATTAAATGACTTTTTTAAGCTTTGTGTCTGAATGCTGAGATGATCATTGCTGTAGCTCCATACCTTGATATAAAGCCTGTGCAATGTTTCTGTAGGTGCAGCTGGACTGTCAGGAGCTGTCAGTGCAGCTGTGGGCGGCACTGGAGCAGCAGCAGGAGGGCTGATTGCACTCCTCATCTGATCTGGTCTAAGGACAGAGGATGTCGTTCACTTTACAGATTGTAAAGCCCACTGAGGCAATGCGATTGGGATTTTGGGCTATTTAAGTAAAATTGATTTGTTTTGATTTGAAAATCATTTTTTGCTAAATTAAGGAGGAAATTGAAAATAATGTCTGAAATGTTTTTATGCAATAAACTTTTAAAGCCTCTGAAAGATGCTGGCTCACTGTGTCATGTGTAAATAGTCAGTAGATCATCAGCTGAGGAGTCATAACTATGAGCAACTGTTCACAATGAGGTCTGTGGATTATCTTGTGTAAGCAGGTCATGATTTCTGGAAAGAGTTTCTCAAATGTATTTTTTTGACGCTTTGAGCACCAAAGCCAAGTGTGATGCAGTTCCATTATATTTGAGAGAAGGCATTCTGGTTTTTTTTGTAATGTTTCTGGACTGCGTATGTAGTCTGCTACAAAGTTTCACACAGGGATAGTTTTATAGATTGATTGTATTGTAATTAAACATCTTTCACATTCACTTTCACATCACACGTACTTTTTCTATTGAATTGAATGACTTTTTCCTCTTCACAACAACTGGTCTTTTATCCATATCTGGTCTCAACTACACATGTTTGTTAAAGTGGTGTTAAAGAGCTAATAGGGTCAGAGCTAATCTCCCTGTAGTTAATGTATTGTCTGTGTTCACACACCGTAAAAAACAATCCCTATGTTAAAATGAGTCATTAATGCTTCCAAAATAAGGTTGGGTGTTGGTTAGACAATCTATTTATAACAGCAGCCAGGTTTATGACATTTAAACAGTCTCTAATTTCCTGTGTAACCTGATTGTGTCCTGGCTAGAAAACAAAAGATAGTCAACTAAAAAGAAGCAACTGCAACTGCTGAATCTGTCACTTCAAATGTGCTAAACTGCTGATATTTGTTGAGATCAAGTAACCTATTCAGTTTATCAGCTTATCCATAACCATTTCTGGACTTCAAAATCTCATAAGGAAGTTGTAACCCACAATGCCAATTCCAAAGAAGTCGGGACATTTACACATACATAGAAACAAATTAGACAATTTGCTCATCCTTTCTGCTTCTTGGTTTCTTTCTGTTAAAAAGCTGATTTTCCTCACCACTGTCACCAAGTGCTTGCTCACGGGGATTGTTGGGTCTCTGTAAAGTAACGTGAAGGGACTAGACCCGCTCTTATTAAAAAGTGTCTTGAAATAACTGTTGTTGTGAATTGGTATCTTATACATTAAATTGACTTGACTCGCAAAACCAACACAATGAGCTGAAAGATGCTAAAACACACTTTTTCTGTATATTCGTCACTATAAACGACCCCTTTGAGATCATTTATTTATGTGACATATCAGAGCATTTTTAACGTCAATATCTACATCTACGGAGACCACGTACTGATGTTGGGAAAAATTGGGATGGAGACCTTCAAAATGGTGTCATTAGATATGGCTTAATTAAAATCTGGAGTCACAGTTGCAGATTTCATTCAGTTTTTACCTTTTTTACTAATCATCTGTTTTAGGTGGTATGCTTGAACATAACTAGTCATGAGTTGAACTCAAAGACTTGCTCGTACACACAAACAACTTTTTTCCTCTTAAATTCAAATTTGATTCAACCCACATCTCCTTTTCAAAGATAATCCAACCACATCCACCTGACAGGTGACTGGTGTCACATAAAAGTGTTGATTAAACATCCTAATTATTGCACAGGCGTGCTTTGGGCTGGTCACACTGAAAGGCCAACGGGTCTTTACAAAGTACGAGGTCCACTGATTTATCAGAGTCTTTTAAAGTGTTTCTATCCTTTGCTTTCTATTCTGGTGTTCCAGTTATAGTCATGTCTTGAAATGTTAGTTCAGGTTCAACGGAGATAAGGACTCTGTGACACCCTCTTTCCATTTCTCAAGAAATGTTACCTAACCCTCACCTATAGAATATAAACCCAGTTCAAGGTGCAGCAGAATAAGGAATGACGTGGGACTTTGTGAGTATCACTTTCTTAGACAATGCTAATGCATGTCTTTGAAAGCACCGATAGCCTACTTATGTTTTCTTTATTAAATGAACTAACAGTAACCGTAAAGCAAATGTCTTGGATTAAGCCAGATGAGCTGTAATGTTTTCTGTTTTCATGTGTCAGTGACAGCTGCGATGAATGAAGCAGGAGCAAGTTAGTAATACAGTCATCTTTACTTCAATCTTGAAACACAAAAACTTGATTGCATAACAGTCCACAGTGTTCATTTGGCCAAGATTAACCCAGATTCCACATCTGATCAAGCGTGTTATTCAATAGACACTTCACACTCAGAACAGTAGAACAACAGTACCAACAACGACACACCCAAATGATAAAATAAGGCAGACAGGCAACAACAAGGGAGACACCAAACTTTTATCACTTCAGGTACAAGTAGCAGAAGTGAAAATTGCACATGATGGATGTCAATAAATGCTAAATAAGTTATAACTCATCTTTATAAGATATAAGAAATAAATATATAAATTTAAAGTAAAATGTTCCCTTCTTACCAATATACTTCATTTTAAACTACATTCATATACATTGATCAAACAACCACGTGTACAACATACATAAAGGCAAACCAACAACATGCAAGTCTGACAAATCCTGCTTCAAGTTTGCTGAGCAACCTGGCGTCTAAATAAATATTGTTTCAAAGTGTGAAGACTTTGTTTTATTTCTAATAAACAGGAGGTCTCCTGTGGTATATGGCATTTTAAACAGCACTGAGTACCACTTCCTTTGTCTCTGCGCAGTGATGTCCAGGCTACTTGGGTGCTGAAGACGTCTCTTTGTCCTTAATTCCTTTCTTGCTGACCGTCTGAGCTATCCCATAGGGCACGTGGCACGCTACCGTCCCTAATTCAGCTGCTCCCTCCACGTGAAACATGTGGTCATCAAAGAAGATGTGCGGCCTGATCTTCTCAAGCACGGGGCCCTTGGGTGCCCCTGCCAAAAAGAGAGCTTCATTGATCTCCAGACCCCATGAGCGCAGAGTTTTTAGGGCTCTGGTACCAGAACTGGCTGCGGAGCGAGCTGTCACCAAGTAGGTCCGGATGGGGCAGTCCATGCGCTGGCCTTTGTTATAGAACTTCTTCTGCAGCTTTCCTAAAGCCTCAAGGAAACACTTCAATGGCCCCTGCAGAAAGAAGGACGAATACAGTGAGCCCACAGGCTGCATTTGTTAGCTTCTAGATTTATATGTGGATCTATTTGTTCAAATTTTAGAATCTCAGTTCATAACAAACTTTCCTGTACATGCAGCTGCTTTATTATAACTTATAACTTGCAGTCATAGCATTAGCCATCATTCCTATTGGTCTAATGATTCCTGAGATAGTGAAATGAGGTGACATTTCAAGGAGAAGTAAGATGTAGCGAGAAATAAAAGCTCGGACAGGTTTAAAACAAACCACCAGATCAGTCAAATTAATTTGAAAGAAAAAAGACAAATGGAAAAAATGAGTTTACAGACCAAATTTCTTGTTCATCTTTGACTTCCTGTACTTACACTTGTGCACAGTGTTTTCCTGCTTAATTAGGAATGTTTGCCAATATTTCAACATGTGCTCAAATTCAAATTCTTTTGATAATCTGGTTTATGAAAAGCCTGTATGGTCATCTGACCGCTTCTTTGGATGGTGGCAAAGGAAAAGTGGAGGCCTGTGAGAGACCAAGTTGACTCTGAGCGGCGCCCTCTAGGTGTGGATGCATTGGATGGATGCATTGGAAATATGTGGGCAATAAAGGTTTGCTCAAAAACGGTTGTATATATTTTCGTACGCAAAGGGGACATAAATAAGCCTTAACTCTTAACCCTAGCTAGGTTAACAAGGTGGATGCATTTTGGTCATTTTGATTAAAAAGGGGGATGGCATGGACTGATGGATATCACCATGTTTCCCCAATCCTTAGTGACAGAAATGATGGTCACAGGCAAGACAATAGACCCAAGTTGTAATAAACCAGAAAAATCCCTTCATTGAATGTACCAAATGCACTACATGCCCAATAGCAGTGAGATTAAAAAAATGTCACTGTATATGTATACTGTACATGGTCCAGAGGCATGTTCTCATGCGCCTTCTCGTGCTCAAAGAACTTGTCCCGTCCGTGGGCCTTGAAAATGCGCTCAGACTCATCAGAAAAGAGGACAGCGTCACCATCGAAGGCAACACGCAGCTGAGTCTCCGACACTTCCGTCATCTTCTCTGGGGTGAACATGGTGGCTGCTGCTATGCCTGAATGAATTGTTGAAAAATCAGCTGTGTATCAATAAATGTTATAACTTACACTGGTGTTACAGCTTCACAGTAATATGTAGCTTCTGTCTTTTAGCACTGACCTTCCTCCAGTGCTTCTCGAACCTTGATGGGATCAGCAGACAGGTAAAGGTTAGTGTGGTAGGCCTTCAAGTAGCCAATGGGGCTGTTTCCCCCTGTCATGCAGAAGCGCTCGATGAACAACTCTGTAGAGAGGAGGACGAAAAAGTTGAGTGAGCAGCTGATGTGCATAAAACTGAAAATGTACAAGGAAAAAAAGGTAAAACACAAACAAAAGGATCGTCAGCACAACTGCAATATTTGGGGAAGCACAATTTTGATGATAAAAAAAAAGAATCAGCGGTAATCGGGGGGCATAACTAACATTCATAGCTGATCACTGTCAACATCAAATACTGGTTGTTGGTGGTTTTAGGAGGCAGAGCATGGAAAAGGAAAGGAATGACCTTGAGATCTTGTCTCAGGCAATGCAGATTTTTCTGCTTGGCTTGACTACATTAACAGGCACTGGGTGTGGGTCTGCCAAACCCCTCCAAGGAGCCAGAACCACAGATCCTCAATTCCCACCACTTATCCCCAAGGGTCGTATTGTGGTGAGTGGACCATGAACAAGATCCTGCCATAACCACTGTCAGTCCCAGTTCATCCTCAGGGATAGAGAGCAACACATTCAACTGAGTGGGAGTCCATCAACACTAGGGGCTTCATAAAGGATAAACAAATTTGCTTCAGTTTACTGTAAAATATTAATTTGTGTAGCATTTAAACAAACATTTAAACAAACGCTCACCTCAAGTTCATTTTACAGGCTTGTTTTTGATCTCAAAAGAAATGAAAAAGGGTGGGTTAGGGTTAGTGGTGACTTTCAAGAAGCCCACCCAGCAGGACTCTCCAGAATGGGAGAAAAAAGTCAACTGTGTCAACAATTGTCGGCTGAGGTGATGGCTTGAAACCACTCAGAAACCACAGAAAATATAATGTACAAGAAAATGTATTGTATCAGCAATAGTGGTTTCATTCGTTTACACCTGCCTTTCTCAAACTATGGTACATGTACCACTGGTGGTACGCGGGCTCCCTCTAGTGGTACGCGAAGGAATCTCCGAAATACCCCTCTTTTAAAAAAATTAAACAAAGTTAATTTAAAAACGTATAATACTATAATGCTGTGTGTGTGTTTGAATGAAATGTATCTTTACAGGGACTTACTGTTGTTACTGTTAATGTTCTCACTTGCTCTGTGTGCATACTGTATGTGTGTGAGGGGTTGCCCCTGCATTAGAGTTGTGTCAAAGAGTTTAATAGGGCGTGATATTTGTGCCACATTTGTGAAGGAACAATGGGAGAGTTTGAGCGCAT
This sequence comes from Pagrus major, assembly GCF_040436345.1. NCBI lineage: Eukaryota > Metazoa > Chordata > Actinopteri > Spariformes > Sparidae > Pagrus > Pagrus major. Next base: position 24,670,862 of record NC_133230.1, on the reverse strand, counting down.
AAATTATATTTTGAAGAGAAAATATGCGCAAGCAAAACATAATTTCATTTGAGCAAACAAAACCATATTTTGTGCTCAAGAAATGTATTTGCAAACTTTACACGATACGGATGGTGACATTTTATATTTTTTTCTTATTGTCAACAAATTCCATGAAAAGACCAAAACCAATAATGTTTTAGTTCGTTTCTCACTTAGCTCCGGGCACATTTGTCCCGACTGGAGAAACAAAACAGGCTGCTGAAAAATGATTATATACTTTCATCTCTAAATAATGCTCAGAAATTTCCTAAATCAGCAGGGCACTCTAGTTTTTAGTAAATACCTCAAACATGAGTAAATAATGCATTGGTTTTGGACTATTTTCAGTAGTGGAATGGTTTGTTGTGTGGCGTGGGATTGATTCAACATAAACTACACTGTCCATGTTCATTGTAATAATAGAAGATGTTACCCAGTGCAACAGAGTGTGGCTCATTGATGTGCTTTTAATTTTAATTTTTTTTTTTTTTTTTTTTTTGACAATACTGGAGCTCTATTCTTGTTTTGTTTTGCTCTTTTCATGGGATTTGTCAACAAAAATAAAAATATAGGATATCACCAGACTTATTTTTTAAATCTTAAACAATTTGCTTTTCAGTTTCTTAAATGCCTTATCAGAGATCGTCAAGCATGTACTTCTATCTGTGGGAATAGGGTAGATTGTGACTCATATGTCAGTCTTTTCCATTGGATGTTGATGGCCTCGTTGATCTTTCATCAGCAGACATGGTAGATTATTGGTTAGTCAGTAACCCATGACAACTGTACCAAATTTCAGTGAGACTGTTTCTGTTTCTCCTTTCAGCAAAGAAATCATTGTGACACCAACTCATTTAAAGAAAAGCCATTTAAAAATTCTACACACTGTGGCTTTAAAGCCAAGTATACCTTCTAACTTTCAATTGTTCATGTGTATCAGTAACTCACGGTGATGATTGATGGTATTGATGAGTCTTAGGCCGACGTATGCGTGGTTGTTGGTCATGAGCACGACATCGAACAGCTCCTCGCTCTCTGGGTAAAGCTCCCTCAGTTGAGTGTTCACAGCCTCCAGAGCCTGGGAACACGACCAAACACTGATTTGATTTGTACATAAAGACAATATCTTATCACAGAGGGGGACAGAAGCATGTGTGTGACTGAGTGGGTTGGTGTTTAATGCTTATTACTCATCCACCGCCTCCAGAGACACAACCTAACACATAACACTGACACCAAGGTATCTCTCTGCAGTGGGTTTTTATTCCTCCTCATAGCCTCTGACCTTGACGAAGGAGAAGGCAGGTCCGGGGCTGAGAGGCTGCGTTTCATGCTCCACCTGATACTTGATATAGTCTTCCATGCCTTGCTGCTCAAAGATCTGCTGCTCCTTCTCCATGCTGAAGAGGACTCGTGACGACACGGCGATGGTGATGGCATTCTCCGGCTTGGGCTGGGGGAAAGAGATGAATGTTTGATTCACATTCAGCTTTGGCTGGCTCTTCACAAACACAGCTGCCTTATTTGACTGAGAGGAGCTGATGTTATTATCACCCAGTCAGATTCAGAGTTGTAACTTTTCTGCCTGCAGGGACACATTTTATTTCTCATATTCTGAGCAGAGTCATATGAATATTGGAGGAAAAAAAACTTTTTGCTGACATCAGTAGAGAGGAAAAATGTAATAATGGTGTTGCCATGGCCCAGTTTACGATGAGTAAACTCAGTGAGCTGTGACAGTGTGATATTAAAGACTCTTGTAGCCTGGCTGACACTTCTTAACTCTTTATAACAACAACAAATAACACGCTGTGTGTATAATAGTTTGTGCATATACATATTTTGACTGATAATCATGACAGATTTTTAGATTTTTAAGACCATCTTTAATTGATCATCAAAGGGCTGGAAATCAGATATAAGACACTTTATTTGTCATAACTGGCCAACAACAAATCATGTTTAATAACTCTCAGAATCCAGCAGCAAGAGGAAAACAAGATAATAAACAAGATAGATCTGATGCCCATTTTCCATCTACATAATAATAGCAAGTAAACAGTGACAGGATTAATATATCTTCCACTAAAGGTCCCATATTGCAGAAAGTGAGATTTCCATTTTTTTTTTATTATAAAGCAGGTCTAGATGCAAAATAAATATTGTGAAACTATCAAAACGGTCAATCAACAAAGAAATACACATTGGGCAGTGCCTGCTCAGACTTGTGAGAGCTGACCAATCAGAGCAGACTTGGCATTTTCGGGTGGAAGGTATTAAAGAGACAGGCACTTAAACAGACGGTTTAGACAGAGGGTGAATAGAGGTGCTGCAGCATAGTATGAGAAAAATAATGTGGTTTTTGAACATTAAAGGGGCCCTATGCAACAATTTGTAGCAATAGCATCTATCTCTCTCAGTTGCTCCTATACAAGTTGCTTAATGCTGCTGGACTGTGGACCTTTGTGAAAGACTCTCTATGCTCCGCTAACAGAGAGCAACTGTCGCTAACATTAGTTTAGAAATGGAGTCCAGCACAACACAGAAGTTACACAGAGCCCCTTTAAAGCAAATACACATTTTCTAGTAGTTACTCAAAATAAGTATGTCCCTTGTACTTATTGTATGTCTGTCCACCTGCCACTGTAACAAGTGAATTTCCCCAATGTGGGATGAATAAAAGTCTAAAGTCTATAAAGTCCAAGTTCATGAGGCAACTCTCTGCATCTTGCAGTTGCTTTTTCATGCACCTGATCTGAAACAAGAGCCCACTATGCTTTGCCCAGTTTCCAGCTGATACAATAAAGCCAAGCTGAGCCTCTGTATCCTGTCACAACCTACTCCATCTCCACTGAACTTCTTTCAGTAAGGCTTCAGATCAAGCACTTGCTGGTAAACCTGTTATTAACCCACCTGCTTTTTACCCTCAGGTTAGTCTTTGATTAAGTTAAGTGGTCAGAGTGTCTGTCGTACATCATATGACATCATCTTGGCCACTGTGAAATAATCAGCCTGGAGTGGTGAACACAAGTGTCTTGGCAGGCTTTAACTAGCAAGAAAGATTAGCTCCAAAGCACAAATTAGCTCCAAAGCAATGAAACAAGATTAAATCTGACTTCATGGTTCACTTCTGATTTGTGCATTGAACGTCTTTACTGCTGCAACAACTCTGATGTTTTGCGAAGGCATGGAAACTCATAAGAACTGTACCTGTGAATGGATGCTGCGTGAGGACGGCTGGAAATGATACTCACTGAATCTGGTTTCCTGGTGGGGGTGGAGGGCCTCAAACCTGCCCGAACACCTTCCCATGGAGCTCTGTTGCTGTTGCTACCATTTCTGGTCGAATCCTGTCCACTGATGGTCAGAGTTTGACCGTTGTTTAGACTCATCTTACCTCTCTGGCTCACCACTCTCCTATCTCCCTCTGGTCCACACTGAGTCAGTGTGTCCTCAGATAACTCTCTTTTCGTCTCTCCCTCTCTCTTTGGCAGGGGTTCCCTAAAAAGCCCTTACTCACGCCTGCAAATTTACAATTTGCATCGAGTCCCGGTGCACTGAGGAGATGAGATCAGGGGCACTTAGCTCTGAAAAGACAGTCAATGAGTGTTGAAGAATAAGAAAGAGATAGAAGGAGATTGAAAAAAAAAACTCAAGCTATTAATACATCCTCTCAGCTGAAGCATCATACGTATTGTATTCCATATTCAGCTCCTCTGTGCTTGTCTTTTCCTGTGTGTTCCTCTCTCTCTCTTCACCACACTCAGTGCTGACTTTAAGCCATTTTTGCATCCGCCCCCTTTTTAACCCTTCAAGTGTCTGATTCCATAGAGCAGCAGCAGAGTGATTTAATGTGTGTGACAACTGGTTGAACAGAACAGATCGGTGTGTCATGATGCTTGTAATGCATTTATGCTTCCTCATAGAGAGGTGGAGTTTGATATCTTTGAAGCTATTTTCTCTTGCAATCTATTAATGGATTGTGTAAATAGAAGATAGTTAATATCATATTTGTTTTAGATGTTCTTACTACCAAAGAACTTCAACCACAAGTGCTAGTCCCAGTCTTACTATCATTTCATATTCCTGCTCAGCGGCGTGGGAAATGAAGTCCACCTTGGGTCATTTGCTTTCCCTCCTATGCCTCCAATGATAATTTCTTCTCCCCTCTTCCCATTTAAACCCCTGCAGGATCTTTCCATGGATTGAATTACGGAGCAGCAGTCCCAGTTGCCAGGCAACGGCCAGGGAGTCAGTCTCCCACATCTCGAATCTGATTGGCTGTGGGGACACCAGACTGCATATATAGCCGTCCAAATATGGCATCAATCAGAAACAGAGCGGTGATGCAGGGAACAAAGATGAAAGGTTTTCGCTTCGAGGAGCATGAACGCTAGATAAATGATATTAGCTATGCTTTCATCACAACAAACAGGCAATTTAGCCACTACAGATGTTTTTCTGGGAGGAAGAGCAGACATCCGTGCAGGGATTTGAGGAACAAAAGGATAATAGAGACACAACTGCATCCATTACTGCCATCATCTTTATATCTCTGTCAGGATTATAGAGGTAGCAAATAGGTGTTTAATCTTTTTTTTTTCATCTTCTTTTCAGTGTAATTTGATTGTACTTTTCAGGCAAACAACATCGAGATTGTATCAAATCACAAAACAGCAGGGGGCCATTACAGATATCAATCCACTACTTCTAAATTCAGCACATATGAGACCGACAGTGCAAGGTACCATTTGTAGTTGTGCCCATGTAACCGGCAGGATAATATGTCTGGCTGCGACCACACACTCTCCCCGAGGCTCCTTCAGAGACCAGACGCAAAGAGCTTTTATCGATTGACCGAGGACGGCTGAAGGATTCTCTGTTTTTTATTGCCTGAAACTGGAGGAACCAAAGATTCAGACATTCATTCTAGATATGTTAGACATAATTAGAAATTAAAGGTGCACTATGTAGTTTTGGGGATCAGAGGAGAAAGATCTTCATTGACTGATTTTGTATGCCTAAACAAACTAAATAAACAAATCCTGTTTTGTTGCTGTTGTTTTCATGACTGAATAAACATACTGACCTTAAAGGACAACTCAATTTCATACCAAGTTTGAATTTCTTCTCCAAAACTACATAGTGCCCCTTTAAACTTTTATGGTTGCAAAAATAAATGAGCACGGAACAAATTTTGACACGTGTGGATTTTTTGTTAAACGTAATTTAATCCTGATTATCACTTCCCAGATTAGAGAATCTGAGGAGTGCGGTGGTATTTAAAGCTGCGTCAGTCATTTCTTGCATTTCATGCTCACAGCCACTAGAGTGCAGTAGAGGATAGGTCAGTCCTGAATACCTCCCTGCTTCATTCATTCCTTGGGGCGTTGAAGACAAAGAGGACGTGAAACAGAAACTGTGGGTGTGAGAGAGGAAGTTGATCTAAGAAGCTGAGTTTTTTTGTGGCTTGAAAACAGAGGAGCTATGTGGCTACAATACATTTTTCTACTAGTCTGTGGTAGTTAATGTTTTATCATGACCCCCAGATCTATGTTTTAGTAGAATCAAACCCAACATTTATTTAAGTTTTTTTACAGAATGATTAATGTTCTTGTTCATTACAGAAAGCTTGGGAAAATAAAGTTTTGCATGATGCAGAAATACATTTCATGTTTTTAAAGAGAATCTGGAAAAGCAGAAATAAAAACTCACATGTATCACATTATTCTAATCTTTTTAATTGGGGTGAAATGAAGTCTTCATAATTTGCTGTATCTGTTGGACATCAATGCTACATTTACCCTTTATGTGCCTCCGCCTTTGTGTCTCTGCTCACTAGTCTGAAGCTCTGAGGGGGTTAACAGGACATGGAGACAGTTGGGCCGCACCCACTGAGCTGATTTGAATAACGCCGGCATTTGGCGCGAGGCTCAGAAGAGCCAGCCTTTCTTCATACCGGCTGTGTGACACCACTCCCTCCTCTCTCCTCCCCTTGCACCCTGGAGTGGCGGGAAATGCTAGAGAGAAAGGGAGGCAGAAACAGAGAGAAGGGGAGGAGGGAGACAGGGAACGCACAAGCTGAACTCTGGGCTTTTACACACCTAGAGTCACTGTGTTGACCTCACATGAAAAATGTACCTTAGAAAAAGGACAGAGAAAGAAAAGAGGAAGAAAAAGCAGCACGCCCCCCTCTCTGTTTTGGCGCGAGACGGATAGAGAGATAATGCTCTCTCAGTGGTAGACAGTGGGTGGAGACAAAAGCAGGCATGAGTGGAGTGGGCCAGAACAAAGAGGGGAACAGCCTGGACTACCCCCCTACCTCTGATCAGCTCCCCACCCCCAACACACAGCCTGAAGCCTTCAGACAAGGCAGATGACTATTATAACCTGAATCAGTCCTTCAAAGCGACCACTCAGGCATGTTTGCCACCACCGGTTTCTTTTGTTCTAACTGGGGTTCCTCTGGGTTCTAGCTGCCACACACACATATGTTGTTATCACATACATGTTCTTCCTTTTCTTGCTGAGATAAGACCTGGCAATCATCCACCGCCAAGGACCCATATGAAGGTCATTTGCTAAAGTGCCAGCAGAGACCATTAACAGCACCCACACCACACTCAAGTGATATTATTAGATTTGTTGTTATTGGCTTTCAGAGAGGTCTCCATTCACCCCACCCTCCTAAATCTGTAGTGTAAGTAAGTGGGCGGCAGCTGACTAAGCACTAGCATCTCTGGCATCGCCGGGTGAAAACTCACCCGTCAGAGAGCAAAAAGAGCAGAGCAGAGAAGCGGTTCCTCTCACTTCCTGCCTCCAAATGGGCTCAACACAAAAACAGGAAGTGTGTGCTGCCTGTGTGTTTCCTAGGCCTTATAACAGAGCCTCTCTCTCTCTCTCTCTCTCTCTCTCTCTCTCAGTGTTTCACACACACACAGGCCTATAGTGGGGAAGTGGAAAGCAGGGCACTGATTATTACATAAGCTCCACAGTGGTGGACAACAGCAGTCACATTCAGATGAGGGCTGAAAAGAAGGAATTGTAAGCATGCAGGACAAACAGAGGCATCTATACACTATACATTCACCATCTGATAAGAGACCATCTGATAACACACACTGGGTGGGTGTGCTATGTATTTGTGTGTGTGTGTGTGTGTGTGTATGTATGTGTGTGTGTGTGTGTGTGTGTGTGTGTGTGTGTTTGTGTGTGTGTGGATCTGTATTTTATCATTGAAATTTATATTGATGTAAATACACTCTCCATATACAATCTCACACTGTTGTAATTCGTCAAGAAATTGGTTTTTGATGTGTGTGTGTGTGTGTGTGTGTGTGTGTGTGTGTGTGTGTGTGTGTGTGTGTGAAGTAGGGGGGTGCTGATCACTGACCGAGGGTGAGACAAAGAGCACAAGCACTAAAGTATCCAGAGGGGGGTTTAGTAGTGGTGGTGGGGGGGCTATGAGGTCTGCAGGGGGTTAAAGGGGACAGAGGGGGAGGGGTAAAGCCCCTCTCTGAGTAGCTTGGGGGTGCAGAGGGAGGTGGGCGCTGCTGGTGACGGCACTCAATGGGGCTAAATTCAAAAGATGCAGCAAGTGTCCCAACTTCAACTGAAGCAACCTTACACCACGGAGCCGAACAATGGAACATCTGCTCGCTGACAAAGACGGCAGTTCACTGCAAGAGTAGCAATGGCTCTGATTCTATACTGCTACTGTGTGGATGAAACCCCCAACAGCAGCAACAAGTTTCAACATATTTCTGAGATCAGATACTTGGCATCAGTTCATTTCCTTTGGCACTGATTCCTAGATTGCTTCACTTTATTTTGAAATCTTAAAAGTGTCTTTAAATGTGTTTTCAAATGTTGGGGAAGTTGCCTTTTTTACGAAAGCAGTTTGGGATAATGCCAAATTCTGTGTCAAACAGTACAGTTACTACAATTACTTTACCCAGTTTTGATGATATCCTGATTTCAGAAACCTGAATAGGTCCTTGTCCCAGTTATGGGAAACTTAAAGCTCCTGTTGGTAAGATAGTAATACTGGTCCTTTGGGTTTCCTGTTGCGTCAAATACTGACACCTTGGGATTTTAGGTCTGGTCGGCCGCCTTCTGAAATCGTCCGTATCTAACAAGTTGGGAATGAGACTAAAAAACGATTATCTTACTAACAGAAGCTTTAGATGAAATTTCCTGGATCCGCACCAGAAGTTAATTCTATTCTGGGCTGAGATCCACCCTCTATCCAAGTTTTGTCGATATCCGTTGAGAAGTTTATGTGTCCTCCTGCTGACAAACCAACAAGCCAGCAATAAAAGTGTTTGTTTCTTTTCTCTCGTTTGATTATTGTCAGCCATTTGGGGGTAGTACAACAAGCTGTGACTGCATCATTGACATATTATCATGATATAAAGCTAATATGGCAAACATGTTTGCAAACATTTTTTATTCACACATCGAGCAGACATGAAGTAACACTGGGGTGGTGTTATATTCATTCTCCTTTTAGCTCTGTTTTTGGTCTCCACCAACTCCTGAAAGAAATACATTGCACTTTAGCTGCTAAATGCTCCACTGTGTTCACCAGCTAGTCGCAAACTTTGTGATAGATGCTGGACAGGTAGTAGACAGGGGGTTTATAGAGGTTTTTGGCTTATAACAGCTGAATGCTAGGTCTGGAAACAATGCTGTGAAAACAATAAGCTGAAAGATGCTAAAACACTGAATACATGAGCAAAACTGCTTTAAGCTTACATTGAGCTTGTTAGACAGATGGAGTGGATACGCTGATTGTTTTCCCTTTTCTGGCACTCTGCTCTGATGTCGATTTTAAAAAACAAAAACAGAAACAAAGGCAAACTCATCTGCGGGCAATGGGAAAGGAATCAATCACTTATTTTAGCAGGTTTGCTCTCGTTTTAAGAAACCTGCATATGTAAAAATGGCATAAAATATGAAACTTTCAAGTACTCAACAGTAGCACAAGCTATCTCACCCTCTCTCACCCATTCAGTGTATTTGTGTGGTGTGAGGGGTGGTGGTGGTGGGGTTGCCAGGGTGAGGGTAGCACAGCAGTTGTCACACGGCCCCCCCTTCTCCTGCTTATCCATTAACCAGCACCATGGTTACATCACCGCAGCTAATGCTCCCTCTTATATCTCCAATGACCAAAGACCCTATAGAAACAGATTACTCATGTTTGTTTCTGTAGATTCTTACACACAGTTAATGTGTCTTTTTTGCTCACTTCATTAACATCAGCTCATGCACAGTGTTGGCTATGCATTTGTTTGTTTCCCTCTTAACTGTTGGGACTGTCCATCCTCGGAGCTACTGTGTCAGAGAGGTCAGAGAGTTTAGCGCGAGCCTGCGACAGCTCACGCAGTGTGGTGGTTTGAAGACCTTTTGATGGGTTCATTATAATCAGACCCGTGGTGTGTCTGGGCCCAGATGGCAGCGGTGTTTACACTAACGGGATTAGGATTAGCTCCAGATTAGACAGCCGAGTTGAAAGGCCTGCTCCGCTGACACAACATGGCTGCCTGGCCCTATGCTAACCCTCCCGAAATTTCTCTCAGATACTACTGACCCACAACAGACGAGATCGCTGCCAGCTGAGGAGCGTAAAGAAGGTGCTCTTTGGAAAACCACCACAACAAACGGCTCTGGGCTGCACAACAGGTGCTGTGCAGGAACTCCTCACACCTTGTGTGTTTATTTGGTTTTAAGGTGGACCAATTTGTTGGACTGGCTGGGGTTCAAAGCAAAACACTGGTTTGACACCAGTCAACCGGGGCCAGATGTATCCAGAGAGAGAGGAACATATACAGCCTGTTCCAACTGAATCATCACTGTTATGTAACACTGGCCTTAGGATGGGGAGGGTGAGCAACACACACACAGAAACAGAGCTCAGAAGACTGACCTAGATCAGCAAATGGTGGTGGAGATAAGTACCTGAGGGGAGGGCAGGAGCCAGTAGACTGTTACTGGGGGGGGGGGTTATGGGAGGAATGGGTGTAGAGAGAAAGAAAGGAAGGAAGACAAGAAGACAGCAGGAAAGATGGAGTGAAACAGGAAACAGGCAGTAAAAGAATGTGATTTCATGAATATTCATGTGGTTTTTCAATGGCAGGCCCACAGCCTCATTAGGATCAGATGGACAGTAGCCGCCACAGCCTCGGCTGAGTTCCAGTGACACAACCGGGCTGGAATGCGGGTCAGTAGGCAGATAGATGGAGGGCTGTGACCAGGGAAAGTTTCTGCAAGCTTGTGTGTGTGTGTGTGTGTGCACTCACAAGCAGATGTGTGTATCTGCGTCTCTTCCCGCTTGTGTTTTCCACATCTTCCTTGACTGGCAGCCACTGAAAAAAATAGAATAAAAGGAAGGGAGTGTGTTGAGTGTTGAGTAAGCGAGGGATGACAGTGAGTCCACTTCTCCTCTCTCCAGCTGACTGCAATTCCCTCCAAGCAAGCAACCACCAAAATCTCCCAGCGCCACCTAAACCAAACCTCCTAATGGGAGATTATTCAATTCCACTACAGCTCATTCTCACACAGGAGATCATAAAGTTATCCTCAGATAAGCCTGTTTTTCTTCCGCCTTTATTATATGTCCTATATTCTCCCACATGTAGGTCAGAGATAAGCAGCCAGTTCAGCCGTGCTCTTAGAATCACAAACCAGTGCAGTGTGTTTATGGTCCGTTTCCCCCTCTGCCCCACTGTGTAAACACGCAATGTATACACGCCATACAAACCAGGCCAGTCAGAACACAACCAGTTAACATGGTGGAAATATTGCTCAATGTGCCTGAGTGTGTGTGTCTGTGTGGTTTTTTTTTCTCCCTTTTTAAAGTGCAGAGGTAGGAGATTTATCACAGAGACAGCTCGGGGGATCTCGACAGTTACGAAAGTGTATCCTCCCACTTTCCAAGAACACAGGTTTCACTTCATGTGTTGCTCAATTAAAAGCTGTTAAGGTAAGTATAAGTTATCGCAGACATATTTCAAACTGCAGATGCACAGTCGTTGGACCTCAGTAATGGTTTATAAGCAAGAAATGCCAGAGCGACGAGTATAACTGGTAGTGTGTCTTGTCCGGAAGAATTGCCAGAGATAACACACGCTCATCTGCTTTTGTATTGTTCTTCCAATGTTAACCGAACAATAACTCAAGTTATGAGGTAACACTCAATAAACATTGAATGCACTGGGGCACTGTGTGGTTTAAGAGAAGAAATTCAAACTCAGAATTTTAATATGTATGATAATATAGTGGTATTAATACAAACTGGGAATTTTTTTTTCCATAACTGACTAGACAAGCTGTTCTCAGAGGAAAATAAGGTCCCCAGAGTGCTGTTTGAAGCTGAAAAGGTGGCAGGGTCTGCATGGAATTGTGTTGTTCTTTGAGGTTAGTTTGATTATTCAGTTAATTCAGTCACGATAAAGTTTGTTGATTCAATTTGTTGAGGCATAAAAAATCCCTTCCCCAAAACTACATAGTGCACCTTTAAGCCATACATAAGATGAATCAGGGATACACAAGCATACATGCAAATGTGTATTCAATTTCTGAAAGTGTATCAGCCTCTCGGGGAACTTTCCTCTTATCTCGCTGTCCTACACAGCTCTGCTCCTCTCTGTTTCAATAAATCATGCAATTAGCCCATTAATCACTCAGGCCAACTATTCAATCGAAGGATTTCCCAGGCAGCAATGCGTGCCAATGCTGCATGCATTAGTGCGGCTGGTTAACATTTAGGTATTTCTAACAGGTCGCTGTTCTGTAAATGCCATCGCACTCTCCCTATCGTCACCATGAAGGAATGTTTATGTTCATAAAGAAACGGAAAGATTAATTTGATTCTTTATTACATGAGCATGTGTGAGGAGGATGTATAAATCAGACAGAGGCTGCTCTCCAGCCAGCCAAATCATCAATTCGCCACAGTCCAACCCTGATTGCCCACGTCACCCTCTCCTGTGTGACCACCAGTGAGGCCGTCACATGCTGTCTTCTATCCTGGGAATATGTAGACGTCTATGCCCTGAACGGATATCCTCTAACATTATATATAGTATAGGGGACAGCAACACCTTGCAGCTGTTTGCGACTAAAAGGCTTATTTTATGGCGGAAAATAAATGTAGCCTGCAGATGTGAGAGAATACAACACATATGTTCTGGAAAGGAGACAGCCACGGTATGAGCATGTGTGTCACACGTGCACGTTAGAAAGGGCTCAGTGTGTGGGCGTTTGCATGAACTTGAGAACAAGAAAATCTGGTCCGGCGAGTAAACCGTCAGAGCTGAACATTATATAGCAAAAACAGAGTGCTTACCTCATTACTTCCTTCAACAGAAACCCTGTTTTTTTAAACATAGGTACGCCATTACCACTGAGTGGTTTTTTCATTTATCAATTTTTGGGGCCTTTTCATGGCTTTAATTGACAGGACAGCTTAGAGAGGTGACAGCAAACAGGATTAGAAAGAGAGGGGATGACATGCAGCAAAGGCATGTTAGATTCAAACCCTGGGCCACCGTGAGGACACAGCGGCAGGGACACAGCCTCTGTACATGGAGCCCACATTCTATCAACTGAGCTACCACGGCGCCCACTAAATGTTCATTGAACCTCAAAACAATTTTTGTTTTTTTATTTTATATCTCCAACTGAAGAATTGTAATCTGTCACAAATATCACAATTTAATCACGCGATGAACTCAAAGTTCAAACATTAGTTCAGTTCTTGAAAAAGTGACAGCATGCAGATATGATCTTTACCCAAAAAATATTCTCATTTGCATCCCCAGAAACAGACTTTGCATGTTGTTGTTGGATAGTCACATTGTCCTGAAATAAAAAGGCAACTCTGCTATCTGGTGGAGAAAGTCTTTGAACCTTGACTACATTACTCAGTTAATAATTGATTTCCGACTCTTGCGCGGCATCTCTTCAGATGAATTTCGCAGTCAGAAGGTAACAGGAAATGTATCATTCAGGTCGCTCCTATCTGTTCTTTGGCCTATCTGATTTCTGCTTTCACTTCCTGATGTAGTGAAGTACAAACAGTGCAGCAGCTGCAGCTGATGTCAGTCTAGCTTTGATTGCTATTTACCATGACTAGAAGTTCTCTCAGGTTTGTTGACTTGTTTCCCAATAAAGTTCAAGACTACAAAGCATTGAGCTCTGCAGAAATACAAAAGAAATTTCTTGATAAAATGTAGATAAGTCAAGTTTCTATCATCTATTGTCTATTGTCATTTAACTCCCTCAACTGAGCCTCCTGAGACCAAATGGCGGATTTTGTAAAGGAAATGCTCAACCGTGCCAGAAAATAGTGCCCTCAGGGCTCAAAATGGGGCCCAGAGAGCAGGTGAAACGCAAACCAATCCCAGCCATAACAAAGACCAGTGAGGTGCAAGACAGTTGGAGTTCAGGGTGTGCCTGTCTATCCTGCTGTACTGGCATGAAACGCTTTGAGTTTATTATACAAATGACTTGCACTCAAACCTTAGTCATCCAGGCTTGCGGAGACACGTTGGTGAGGTCATAAATAGGGCAGCAGCTTCACACAGGAAATCAGTTTCTCATATAAGGAATTATACATGCAGGAAGTCACTACACATTGAAGGTGCACTATGTAGAAGGAAATTATAATCAGAAGAGAAAGAACTTCACTGATTTTTTTAATGCCTAAACAAACTAAATAAACAAACTCATTCATGACTGGATAAACTGAATAAACGAACTGACCTGAAACACAATTTTATACTTTCTTACTTTGTTTATTTTCAGCGGACCCTGCCACCTTTGTAGCTTCAAACAGTGTTCTGGGGACCTTATTCTCTCCTGAGAACTGTTTGTTTCTCAATAATGGAAAAAATAAATATTTTGTTCTAGTTGTATTAGTAAGTTTGTATTATAACCTCATTAATATTGTAAACATTAAATTCTGAGTGTGAATTTCTTCCCCTTTAAGCATTTAGCCTAGTTTCATAAAGAACGAATTCCACTTTTCATGACGAAGGCCTGAAAGGATCAAGATGTGGCCTTTTTTTTGGTAACTGTAATGCACTGGAAGGATAATAGTGTTACCCTACACCCCTCCTAAATATAGGACAGGATGTGCACACCTTCCTGTAAATTCTGAGCTCAGCAGTGTGAGTGCAAAGTAAAGGTAACCACATTTTATGTGGGTGTAAGGATCTTAGCCCCTGCATGGTTATCAATCCTACAGGGACTCTGAGCTGAAACAGGAGATTTCACTTATTTTTCTCAGGTTACTGTTTAACATCGATCCCACACGTCCGCCAATAAACCCAACTCTTCATCTATCAAACATAAAAATAACTCGATGTAACCTATCTGTACTACAACCCTTTGTTCTACCCGTATTACTCAAGTAGCTCTCTGGGGGACACCAGCTGCATGTAAGGACCCTGACTTCCACGCAACGCCCACCGATTACAAGGACCACAAAGCAATATAGTATCAACAAAAGGTTGTAAAAGGCATGTCATATAACAAATACAAGCCTCATGAAAGGGGACAAGAGGGTAGAGTTATCTAATAATGTAGAAATCATTGGGAGATTTTCACTTTTTTCCATTTACAGCCACTTACATGAAGCCGTGCTGCATACCTGTGCGAATAGCTGCACTGGATCCAAGTAGCAGTCCACACAACCCCTGTCTCCAAACCCCAGGGACTGTTCTAAAGATACCAATTGCATGTGTGTGTGAGTGTAACCTAGTTCGGAGCACATCAGGTGCCCAGCATGCAGCAGCCACTGCAGAGGGGAGGATCCACAACAGACTCACACACACTCTTCAAGGGCAAGTCTCAAGGACGAGCTCAGTCTAACCGTCTAACCTTCTGTGTACCAGCAGCTGGTGCACAAGATGCGTCGTTTACATGACTGAAACCGCAAAGGGGAAATCAGGCTCGTCTTTTATGATGTGCCCTCATTTACAGCTGATTTGTGTGTGTGATAGTAGTTCCTGGAGAGGTGCGACCACAGCAGCATGTGGTGCGTCTTAGCCACGCTCTCAGAGTGAGGCATGATAAATCTGTGTCATTTCTTACTTCCACCTTTTAAATCAAGGGTTCAATTTGGTGTATGATCTCTTCGGGTTGCTATGGGGACAAATAGAAGCTTTGATTGCACATTCGAATCGAGCACAAAACTAAATTCAGTGGCCCGGTCAAAATGTTCAAAGACAATGTTCATTTTATGGAGGAACTTGGCAGTAGTGACAAAAATATTGAAATATCGAAACATGGTAGTGAACTGAACCACTATACCGTGCACCGCCACTGCCGCAAAATGCTTTATGTGTTGATGATATCTTGACTTTGGATTATATAAAAAGTGACAAAGCTGAAGTTGTTTAGTTATTAATTTAGGTTTTAAATGTTATTTACATTTGAAAATTCTACTGTGACCACTGGAAACTGAACAAAGAGGCTTGGATGGTTCACATTTCTCATTGGCGTCAAATTATTTGTAAAATGGCGATGAATGCTGGGTGGTGGGGCCCCCTGGGAATTCCTGCCCTAGGCCCCGACAGACTCTAGAAACCGCCACTGTCAATGTTGTCCAACTTTCTTCCCATGGTATTGAAAATAAATTTGAAAGGTATTGTATTAAAGTTAGACATTTCAGTATCATGGCAACACTATATGACATAGTGTAGTGTTTGAATAAACAGACACAGACGTCAGGGTTGTATGCAAACATGGTATAAAAATTTAATGTCGCTGTCGATGTTAGCATGCGTAAAAAAAAAAAATCAACCAAAATCAGAAGAAGCATTGAAATCACAAAGTGACGTGTGAATATAAAGTACAGCAGTGCTACTTATTCTTTTTTTTTTTGCCCGTTTTTCCTGTTTTCTTAACAAAATAGAGATTCCTCGATGCCTGGTGGCACGTCATAAAGAGGAGCGAAGCTCGAGTGACTCTGGATTCTGTCTCCTTCACCAGGAGCGATAAGATATTATTTACAGAACTATTTGTACATCAAACAATCAGTCACACAATCAAAACAAACCAGGAAGTGACTCATTCACTCATATGTACAGAGAGGCCATCACACTTCACTTCATCATAAGTGTGCAATGATGAAATGAAGACAAACCAGCTTTCTCACACATCCTGAAGGCTACATATATATTCACTATCACACTGGTTCTCATTTCCCATCAATTCATACCAGGAAATATTTGAGTCATAGCTAGAAAATCAATTCTGTTACCCCTGTTCAGCTAAAACACTGTGCAAAGAAAAAGAAAACACAGCACACTAACCGCGCCTCCCCGTGTGAGGGTCATTGGCCAGCACAGTCAATTCATAGGAAGCCCACAGCAATATGAATATATTCTAAAGAAAATTCACAGCTATTTACATGAGGCATGTTGTTATATAAAAAAACATCTTAGCTTTTTAAAAGTGACAGGTAACTTGAGAGTAAAAGTTCCTGACTGTGAATGAGGCAGTTTATTTCAAAAGCACACTCGTCTCAAGAGCGCTTCAGTTCAGATAATTTGCGGAGGAGCTGCTGATGTTTGGCTTTCAGGTGTTTCTTCTCCTGAAGCTGCCGTCTCTCCTTAGTGTGCAGCTCCGCGAGGTACTCTGTTGCATGGGTCAGGATGGCCACCTTCGGGGTCTTGGCTGACTCCAGGCCGGGGATCTCATCCCGTAAGGCGAGGAAACGGGACCGGAGATCGTTCCTCCTCTTCCTCTCGAGAAAGTTGTGGTTCCGCCTGCGGTCAGTGTCCTCCGCGTCAGAGTTCTGGGGACTCTCCGAGGGGGAGGCAGGCTGGGAGACACGAGCTGTGCAGGTGCGCTTGCTTTGAGGCTCTTCGTCATAATCCTCCTCCTCCTCTTCCTCCTCCTCCTCCTCATCATCGTCGTCGTCTTCCTCCTCATCAGGCTCACTGTCTGGGGAGCGGGCGGCGTAGTTGTGCTGCTGCCGGTGGACAGACATGTGGAAGCGTTTGGGGCAGGGGTCGGCCCGGACCGTGATGGTCACTGGTTTTCTGACATTGACCAGCCGCACCCGTTTCTGCTTGCTCTCCACGGTGACCACGTCGATTTCCTCTTCATCATCTGTGATCACACAGGGAAACAACTCATCAATACACAGAAAAAGAGGTTTTACAGGCAGGGTTCAGAACGAGCGGGGGTCAAGCTGAATCAAAGGGACTGTAAGGTGAATAAATCCCTACTCCTCCATCTGAGGAGGGCAGGGAAGGGCAGGAGCTGAGGTGTTAACAGCAGTGGTCACCCATGCCAAAGCTTGCAGGGAGTCAGGCTTTTGTCATTGAGCATTCATCAACAATTTAAATGAGGAGCTGGGCTGGCAGGGGGCACTCCCTAATTTGGGAAATGTTAAAGAGTAACTCTCACGGTCTGTCGCTGTGCGTGTAGTAGTAATAAATCACCAGGACTCGGTCCCCCCGCCCCTCTGCCGCACTCTGATTGTAATATAGAGCCAGTGGCAGATATTGAGAGGGGGGAAATTCAAGTAAAAGTGAAGGGGGCGCGGTTTTTAAAAGACCGCATGGGCATTTTGAGCAAGCATGTGGCGCATTGTCAACGTGAGAGTAAGAATCCAGCTCTAAAGGTTACTGACTGGGTTGCACTTGATAACCCCTCTGCACCACACACCACAGTTATGCAACAGCAGCCCAGCTTTTCCAAATTACGCATTGTTAGAGGGCAATATAATCCTGAGGCTGAGGCAGGGGCAGGGTGGGGCAATTTAGAGCATGACTGCTTCCTTACCAGAGGAATCAGAGCGAGACTCGGAGCCAGACGACGCCGGCTTCCTGCAGCTGCTTGCCGGGATGGTGAGAACAGCCGCGGGGTCGACGCAGTCTGTCGCCGAGGCGGCGAGCTGGCCACCGGGAGAGACGCACTGCGCCTTGCTCGGTCTCACGGAGATCTGGGCCACCGGGGAGACGCCGGTCTGCGCCGCAGCTGACACTTTCCCGTTGACCTTCTCCAGCTGCTTGCTGGCGGAGAAACTACTCCACATGCAGTCCTGGATGATGATGGAGCTGAGGTTGCCGAACAGCTCCTCCGTGTCCGGGATGAACTGCCCCTCGCACTCCTCGTCCTGACCCAGGACTTTGGACAGCCAGCTCAGCTTGTCTCCCGGAGAGAGCTGCAGCGCACCGCCGCTCAGAGTCCGGGTGGGAGACATGGGAGGGGTGGGCAGCAGCTCGAACTTTTTCCATATGTCCTCGCTCGGTGCGGTCGACTTGTAAAAATCCTCCTCCGTGTCGAAATCGTTGAAGAAATAGGGCTGGTAACAGTCGAACTCCATGTTTCCAGTTAATAAAGAGTTTATTCCCAGAAAAGATCGAGTGACGCCAGTGGCCTCTGAAGAACGTCCTGTACAACCTGAGGGGGCAAATATCACAGCGATTAGCAGCGGTCTTTTTAAAGTAGTTCCCATCAGATGTGATCACGTCTCAAGTGTCCATCTAATGGACTATCAGGATACCACGTCCCCCACCCCCCCACAGCCTACTTTCTACATATGGGACCACGTTAATAATTGATGGCGTCTTGCGGATGCTCTCTTCGCACCGATGGACTAAAAACTGTCCAGGCACACAAGGTTATTACATATTCTAGTTACATACATGCATCCACTATGATTCAGGGGCAGTTTTTAAAGGGACCCGAGGTAACCACAGACTTTTGTTCTACGGCACCATCCTGCGTAAAAGTAACACATGAGGCTGCATTTCCTGAAATGTAGGCAGCGCTTTGTTCCACGGAGCCGTCATGCGAGAGCAACTGGAGAAGAAAAGTGGACTGCCTCACACTCACTATTGAAAGTTTTACAAGCAGACAGTAAAAATACAATAAAAACTACTCACCGGCTCTTAGTGAAATCCAACAGCGCAATTCAGGACATTGAAAATCCCCCGGCAGCCAAAGAGCAAAGTGTCCACGGTGCACGGAGATCAGGCGGATAAAAGCCGCCCGAGTTGTTCCTGGATACAAAGATGCGGTGACTCGACGCAGGCGATACTTTCTGCTTTATTTTAAGCAGAAAAGCAACAATAACAACTAAAAAAAAAAAAAAGCCGGGGCTCAGAAGAAACAGGCACAAGGTCCGCCCCACAATGTGTAACAGAAAGCCACACAGTGCGTTTTTCGCGCCAGTGAGATATCCTGTTATAAGGCGATAAAAAAAGTGCAGGGAGGAGCCTCGGAAATATCTGCAGCGGTAGATCCGGGTAAGCCCCTCCATCTGCATCAGAGGCGGGGGGGAAGCGCGCAGCCCCGCCCCGTCTGCAACACCAGTTATGGGCACAATAACTCACACGGTCCATCACCACTCTCTGAAGGAGAGAACATACCTCTGTTCTACTACGCTGACTTTGGCCGCTTTGGTTGGTTGCATTTTTGACATTTTACAAGAAATCACTTTAAAAATCAAAACATGACGTCTGGTCAAAGATTGAACCACTAAAGAAGTTACACTCAGCTGTACTCTGATCTGCCAAACAGCGGTGGAAATAGTTCTGTATGCATCATTCACAAGGATACAAAGGCAATACATTAGAAGACATTAAAAACAAATAGGGAGACATCAAGAAACAAAACATTAAAACAAGTTAAGAAATAGGAAAGTAAGCTAAAATAGAATAGGTTTTAAAGAGACAAGACTAGAAAATAAAAGTCACAGTGCAGTTCAAAGCCTTGAAATTGCCTCAATGAAAGGCCTCAATGAAAGGCTGTGTACAGAGCTGAAACAATTATACTGTAGATCAAACCGTTAATCGATTTATCAAGAAAATTATAACAAAATTATCAACTGCTTTAAAAATATGATATAAGATAAGATAAGATAGAACTTTATTCATCCTGAAGGAAATTCTTGCTCCTGATTACTGGTTGCAAAATTCACAGTGCAACCAGTAACAGCCGGTGGCTTCCCCAGGTCAGGGTCACACACTAGGCCCAGTTTTTACAAGAATAAAGACAATATAGTATTAAATATTTGTGAAATATACAAAATATGAAGTGTTCATGGTGTAAATGCAAAAAACAGCACCTAATAGAACAACAATAGAAGTATGGTAAGTTAAGTGTAAGAGTAAACTAAAGTGATCTACAATAAATAAAATATATAGTGATAAAATACACACATGGGGCTGTGTTTCATCATGAGTACTTTCTCTTGTCATACTTTAAGCACATGTAGCTGGTGTGCAGCAATTTTACATTGTTGTAGAGCTGCTTTTTATTTAAAGGATAAGCGGAGCTTAACAGCAAAACAGAGTTGCAGCATTCTCCGAAACAGCTGATGTAGATGGGGACTTGCTTTAAAATGTAAAAAAAAATGTTGTTAAAAAAAACAACTGGAGATAAACATAAAATGGCCCCACAGAACTCGTCCTGTGTAATCTAAGCCTCTGGAAGTATCAGGATCCGAAATTTATGTTAAAAGATGTAACTCACACCCTACACAAAAGTGTGTTCTGTAAGGTTTAACTAGAGAGTGTGTAAGTGTGAACCTTGTGAAGTGTTGCCATGTGTGCACATGTGCATGGTTAGAGACTAGAAACTCATTCTATATTTTAAAATTGTAATCCTGTTAGTAATCCCCCTTTTTAACTAAATGTATCTGTAGTGTAATGACATTTTTTTTTCTGTAACTTTGATGGAATATAGTTACATATATTGTATCCTAATTACCTAATCTGTTACATGTATTCCGTTCCTCCACAAGCCTGGATACTCGGATACACACAATCATGCTCGATCTTATAATTAACTACTGCAGTTTGATGCATTGGAGACGCAAGTCCACAAAGCGGTTGTAGCCTCAGGCTGTGACACAGTGGTCACGTCCAGTCTGATGTCTCCATTGCAGCCTCTGCATTGAGAGGCGAGTCTGTGATCCTGATCCTGAAGACGCTTCTCAACCATGACACCAAACATTAGTTTTAAGATCCTCTTTTCCTTTATCCTGTTCAAATCAGCAGACCTCATAACCCCCCTTTTTACAACAACAACAGCTGTTAAAAACAGCTTGAACAAGTTTATCTTGATCCAGATATTTTTTTAACTTGTCAATTATTACTGATAACCAGCTGCGGGAACATCATTCTTTGGAAAGGAAGATAAAGCAGCTGTAGAGCACTTTCATTAAGTTGTGGATATGCAGTCGCAAGTCATCTCATTTGTATTACAAAAGACAGGGATTCAACGCAGATAGGCCTTCATTTCCATGTTCAGCTTCTTGCAGCTAAAAGGTGCATTCTGTTCCAGGCTACACAACATCTCCACAGTGAAGGGTGGAGTGCGTCCCTGAATGACCTCCATTCTAACACAAAAGAGCACAACGACTACACAAACAGTGTAGATTCAGCCGCTGAAGCGTCTGCAGCTGCTGGTGAAGTGAGTAATCTATTTTACAGTGAGATAAGTTAATGTCTTAAACAAACACTTCTATATTTGGTCTTAAATTCTTGTTTACAGCTCTGCCAGAGAGGAAAAAGACCACTCTTGTTAAACCCAATGACCTGCAACATTTCATCATTTTAACACTAACCATGATATCACCATATTGAACAAGGCCATGATTAAGTAGACACACGATTTGTCTATATGTTGCGTGGCATGAACAAATGCTTTATGCTCACGGGCCAGCAAAAGGTCAGAGTTCGCCAACGTCTCATGACCAGACAACGCCAGGTCAAAATCATATACGCCACCCAAGGCCTGGACCTCCTCCTGACGGACATATTGATCAGTTTGGTCTGTAGCGTGCGCGTCTTCTCCTTAATTAAGCATCTCAGTGATGGAGACAAAAACCTCCAGTGACTCTGGGCCTATTCAGGCCAAGCTAATGACACTGATTAGTGATGGACATCTGTTATGAGCAACAGGCCTGAGGTCAAACACACTCCTCTGATTGGGGGGCCTCTTCAAGTGTACTGAAGGCAGAATCAGTCAATATCGAACTAGACACAGACGAGAGAGCTGAGTCACGAATCTGGTGGATTAAGACACGATTTGATTACATTTAAAGACTCTACTGACACAAGATTCATTTGGACTTTGGCCTTTTGACTTTGGATGACTTGACATCCGGCTCAAGACAAAGAACATTTACAAAAAAATGTGTTACAAAAAAGCGTTCAGGCCTTGAAAACCAAATTTTGCAAAACAGTTCATATCACACTTCCACATCTTCCTTATCAGTATTCCCTGTTACCATGATGTTCTCACGGTTCAAATTTCACGGTTCTGGACTTCTTGTCCATTCTGGCTCAACAGACAACTTTGGCGCTGCTGTTGCAAAGACAACTTGATCATTTACGTTTTCCTCAGAGTCGCAAATAACAACAATACAGGACAAAACATGAGTTTATTCAATCATTTAGTCTATAATGGAAATGGATCAGCAGTTATCATTCCTTTTGACCACATGCCCGATGGCAGACAAAAGGAACCGATGTACTCGCCAGTGGTTTTATTATTCTATATTCATTACATTGGGCAATCAACATTAACTCCACAATGATACGTTGAAGCAGAAAAACATGTCTATTGCCAGTTTAATAGTTGAGATTTAAAGTTTATTCTTGAGCAGAAGCTGACAAACCAATCTCAACAATCTCACCACGAAGTCCATGGAGTTTCTGTTTCTGAGATCTCTCTCAGTGGATTGAGTCTGCCCAGTTGCCTTGAAATTGCAATCATTGTTCCCAATCTCAATTGAAACACAAATTTTCAAAATATATATAACAGGAATCATGTACACAGACACAAATTTAACAATGACCGACTATCTTGTCTGCACCACATTCTTTTGACTTAATGAAACATTACATTTATGAACACCATGAGGTGATTTGGGTGGATGGCAGTTGTACAAAGTCCAGGACAGTCCCACCAGAATTGAGAGTTTGCATGCAGTCTGTGGTTAGGTTTAGAGTAGATTTAGTCAATTTGTGAAACAGTCACAGAATTGAATCTATATGATTTACTTTGGTTAAAGTTAGGTCGTGTACCGGTCTTGACTTGGGACCTGACACATAGCCAGAACTTGAGACGCAACTTGTGACTTGCATAACAGTGATTTTGTCTCAACTCTGGCCAGATAAACCTACATTTTACTTTGAAAATCTGCTGTAGGAACACTCCCGGTCACATCCACAGATGGTTATAAGTCTGTTTATGTATTGGTTAAATAAGTGAAAAACAATGATGTAGGCAAAATGTTGTGCTATCCATCTTAGACGGATGATGTAAAATAAGTTGACCGTTATCAAAAAGAGAGATATTTTAGCCAAGTTATTCTGTCCGCAGAGCAATGATCATAGCCTGTAGATCCTGCAGCTTCACATCCTGTAATTACACAGAGGACCAACCAACCCTCAATCTGCTATGTTGGGAATATTTCATCCCTGCCAAAGAAGTAGAGAAAAACTTAAGTCCCATAAAATTTAAATGAGCTACTCTCCTCCTCCTCTTCCTCCTCCTCCTCCTCCTCCTCCTCCTCCTCCTCCTCCTCCTCCTCCTCCAATCTTCTATTCCATCATTAAAACTTGGGGATCTTTTCCTCCGCAGGGACATTGTTGGGGTAACAATGCTTAACACCAACAATAGCCTGCTCCCCAAGTCATCTCCCAGCTTAACTTCAAGTACCCGCCATTGTCCTTTATTGTTATAGTAGCATATGTGTGAGGATGGTAAAAAGGGGGTGCGGGGGGTCGGGATCCACCTCAGCAGAGTCCTCATGTAGTCTGCAACACCCACTCAGCCGCCTGAAGAATATTGGACACAATGCAGTGCAGGAATTCAGAGGTTTTCAGGGACTGTCTGTGGAATTGACCCCGTGTGATTCTACAAGGGGGCATCGTCCATTTCCCCACGACCCTCACCCTCACCTCTGACCTCCCACACCCATCTTAAAACAACACTGTAGCAGGTTTAAAAGTGGGACCAGTGACCCGGAGCCCAGAGAAAAGCCATGCAGATGAGAACATAAATAATTCACGCAAGTGTTATTGCCCCCCTGGGATGGAAATCACCATATTCAAACAGACACCCTCAAAATACCATGAGAGTGTGATCAGCAGGGCGCCCCAACCTTACCTGGTAACAGCTTCCACATAGCAGAGATCTCATTCTGCCAATGTATGCATCACATCAAGCTTTAACTCTTGATGTTATCACTTCATTTGTCAGTCAGTTATTTCATTTCCTCCTTAGCAAAGAGCTGCGTTACAGAAAATATTATGAGATATGATCACAGTCTGACTTCCTGACCTGACTTTACCTTTAAATGATAAATTATTGCTGCAAATATTCAAAAGGAAACCACAAGTCTGAGATCATAATTAAGGATAGACTCGTGCTGTAAAGTTTGACTTAAAGTTTGCTGATAATGGTGAGGTTTAAATCACATGACTGTAATGCAGCTCAAGGCAAACTGAGAATGACATTTTAGGGACATTCTTAATAAAAGAAGTGAGTATTTTATGTGAAGTACTAACATGCTTGCAAAAGTTAAAGAGCCACATCCCTGGAGTGGTTTCTGGCTGCAACCACTGCCTCACTGCAGCACACACTGAGTCAGGCTGCCACCTGCTGTTTGCAGCGTGTAAATAACTGACAGTACAGCTGAATATCAGGTCAAATGTTTAACTAATAGGTATCAACCCTGAAACTTCCTCAGTTTATTGCTTATGTTAAGACTAATTTTTTATTACAAGTTTTCTGAAATGAGTTTAAACATGCAAATGAAGCATCTAGTTGAAAATATGGTCATTCGCATGGATTTACAGAACGGCCTCAGAACACTGGGTAAAGCCAGGTGCAACATTTTTGTTTCTTTGTTTGCTATGAATGATACACGAACAAACCCTTCTGTAAAAACCTTCAGTATGTAGATAGGAATAACTAAAAAAGCAAAGTGAGGTGCATGTGAGCTCTACTGAAGTGGAGATTTCTGAGAATACTATGAGAAAAAAATACTAATTTTGAGAACGGCCTTTAAAGGTGCACCATGCAGTTTTGGGGAGGAAATTTAAATCAGAGGGGAAACATTTTCATTGGTTGATTTTCATGACTGAATGAACTGAATGAACAAACTGTCCTCAATCCATGTTCTGGGTCTTTATTTTCCTCTGAGGACAGCCTGTTTTTCAGTTATGGAAATAAATAAATAAATATTTCCGAGTTTGTATAATTACCTTATTAGTATTGTAAATATTGCGTGTCTGAGTTTGAATTTCTTTCCCAAAACTACATAGTACATTAAAGAAATGGACTGTAAAATTCTATACATTTTAATTAAACAAAACATGGTATTTAGGTTTTAGTATTAAAACCTTAACACAGACCTATTGTGGAACAAAAATACTCACTATTATACTTATACTTACAGTACTATACACAGTACTATAATGAAATACTTAAAGTTTTAACTCTGGCTGTCTAAGCAGAGAGAATTTATGAGAATCAATCTGACAACCTACACATACGACTAAAAATGTGCATTGTTTTTTGGCCTGTAATTCTGGATATATATCATTTATATTTTTATTCTATTGTGAAAACTAAGAAAGCGGAGGGGGGAAAAGTTAAAGAAAGAAAGAAAAGAAAGTGTATTGTTTAATACATTTGAATTCCAAGCTTTGCAGGTGAGACATAGGGAATGTAATAGTCTGGCCCCTTGGCCCTTCTAAAAAAAAAGTAGTTAAATAGGGCTTTCTTTCCACTGGTCTGATAGAAGACATATTATAGAAGAAAATCTAATAATAAAAATAGCCCCAAATCTCCAAAATTGCATCATATTTCATAAGATAGTCGTGAGTTTCTTGAAATGAAATGAAAACTTAATAAGAAGTAAGTAAAAGTAACTAGTAACTATAAAACACTAGTCGTGGAGTACACCATTTCCCTCTGAAATTAAGGTTTAAAGTAGAATGAAATGGCTGCGCTTGAATAAATACTCAATTTACAAGTATCATAAAATAACACTAAATTTTGCACGTAAATGTACTTTCAGGCTGGACTTCCAACACCAGTGTAACAGGGTTTGATCAATGACAGACCAGATTCTTAAAGATGGCACAAAGATTTACAGACTTCTGCAAAACACCAGTTTTGACAAAATAGTTCACAGAATTTGAGATTTATGTATCCCTCCATTATCTGAGAGGACCAGTAATGATGACAGTGAGATCAGTTTGACAGGTCGACAAGGGAACAAATTAGGTTGATTGAGAGCGTGCAGACTGTTACTACTATGTGTTTGAATTGTTTTATTGTTTTATATGTACCCAGGATTCACAGGGAAGCTGCACTGATACAGACGATCGGTACAAATGAATTACAGTATAATTCTGGTGAAATAAAGTAAATCAAACCTGCCAGAGCTGGTCACAAGATGATTAACATGATTTTTAAAAAATTAAGAGAAATAAATTCTGGTATTAGACTTTTCTTCTTTTATATAATACTGCATAATTGTATCTCTATCTCTCTCTAAGCCTATTAAAGAGCACACACAAGAGCACACATAAGGAACAACATTAGAAGGGAACATCACTGTGGTTTGACTACTCCCAACTTTTACCATATACAACTTTTTTACGCCTTCAAGCTAGTAATTTGTGGTGTCACATTTATGTCCAGTAGATGGCGCCATGGTGAAAGTTTTGACTTGAAAGGTTACTAAAAGATTACAGTTCACATTTTCTTCACCCTCCAGAGCTGTAGGTATACTAAAGTACAATTTTGTGCTACTTTACTTGAATATTTCCGCTTTTTCTACACTACCTTTTAGAAGTTAACGTTATAGTTTTAATTCCACTTCAGATGGTCCGCTGAAAATAAAGAATTTACATAAGAATATGATGATGGAAATGCGCATGATGATGATACTATAAAACATGACCTGCACCTCAGTAGGGCTCAAAGTCCTCAGTGTTTGCATGAGCTCGCAGCAGGATCCTCCTCCTTGTTCTTTCTGTTTGGATGAACAGGCTCTGAACTCAACACAAGTGTGCTTAAGCA
The DNA here is from genome assembly GCF_040436345.1 of Pagrus major. NCBI lineage: Eukaryota > Metazoa > Chordata > Actinopteri > Spariformes > Sparidae > Pagrus > Pagrus major. The sequence goes on along the minus strand of NC_133230.1, from coordinate 24,643,766 downwards.
AAAAGACGAGAGATGTAAAACTGCTCGCAGGTGAGAAAGTACATCCCCAACCTCTTAAAATATAAACCTCATCCTGGCTGAGTCATACAATTGCAAATTAAACTTCCCATGAGTATATAAGTGGCTGAAATTCATTCCAACAAATCAGCTGTACAAGAACATTGAGTTCATGTTAATGTAGTAGGGATAATAACTCAACAATATAATATATATACAATATATTATATTTCTGTTGACATGTTGCATGTTGAGTACTTTGACTTTGGATACATTTTGCACATTGTGCTGCTCATGCTTAGGGACACTGACGAAACTTAATTTCTACTTCAGTATTTGTACATTGTAGTACTGGTATATGCATTATACTGCACTGTAAATTTGCATGTTTGCACTTGAGCTTGTGTATTTGCCATTTTGTTTACTTTGTGTAAATGTTGTAAAACTCTTTCTAATTAAGTTTTAAGTGAAAAAAACAAACACTACGTATCCGTGATTATATTCAAATATTAATTCATAAGCTATCCTTTTTTAAACATTTTCTGTGAATATTATTAAACTTGAAAATATTGCAGGAAAAAAATGCAGTGTTGTTGTGATTTTTCCATTTGATGTTTTCCATTTGACACAATCCAAGTATCCTTAGAGAAAGAGGAAAATAAATAAAGTGGTAATTTGAACAAAACCTGGTATTTTCTGTGTTGGTTTCTTAAAGATATCCAATTCAACATTTAAAGGTTTTTTGTGTTTTGTGTGCGATGTGATTGTAAAACGTTCCAGGTTCTTTATGTGTCCTATGCACAACAGTTAAAATGAAACTGTTATTTGCAATGAAATACTTCTCTGGCTCCACAAGTTAAAATGTAGGAATAAAGGATAAAATAGCAACAGGGAGAACAGTTTGTGGCCCTGGGGATTAGGGTGTCTGATGATCCCATGAGAATTCATTCTGAGCCAAGAACACAGTTTTCACAGAGATTAGATACAGAGGAGAATGTTGCTGATTTACATAACATGGTGTAGTTGGTTATCTGTACTGGACATTTGCTTTGCTGTAGCTAGCTGATTCAGATGAGTATGTAAGGCTTCCTCTATGCTTACATGAAACAAATGACTTTAACAGTCATGCTGAACTTACACAATATCTGCTGTAAACAATAGGGTGTGATCCTGTATGTGTGAAAACAAGGAGCACATTATACACTTCATGTCCCTTACATCAGAGGTTACAAAAGTCAAAAATCAATCAATTGTAAGGATAAGTTCTCATGTAAAATCGTAACCACACTACATTTTCTTGGAAACGAAAGCTACCTTCAGCACTCATAGTTTGTCAAGTGAAAAGGTTGGCTGTAAAACAAGTGAGCAGGATTAAGATGTTTCAGGTTACTGTATGTCATAAGACCAGCTAAGTTCCTCTTACCCCCATAAAGCCAACCATCTGGTTTCACTACAGCTGGGTCAATATACAATATGGGGAAAACCAGAGAGTGATATTAATAAACCTGAAATGTCTTCCAACACAGCTACTCACTGTAGTGGAGAAGAAGACTTTTATTTTTTTTGTGTCTGTAGAAGAAGATGTTTTTATTATTATTCTCATGAGCATGACTCACACTTCTTCTGGATTCCCCTTCAGACATGTTTTTTACAGAGGACATTTTGAATTAGTCAGATCCAATCTCTGTTTCATCAGACATGTGTCCTCAAAGCTTTCCTCCTGCACTCAAGTTTTACAAGGTTGAGTGGAAACAGGGGGACGTGGCAACATGTGTCTGGTTAGTGAAACGTGTGTTCTCTGGAGAAGCAGTGCAGCGCCTCAGCCAAGAGGTGGCAAAGTATTTTTAATTTCTGATCAGCAGTGCTGTTGAATGACAGAGGTCAAAAAGAGACATCAGATAAAAAAAAAAGGTGAGGCAAGGCGGAAGGGCACGTTTTCTTTCAGCCGCTTCTTGTTTACTCTCTCTCTTGTTTGATATATTTAGATATGTAAACTAGAGGAACAAACAATCTCTATTAAGAAAGGAGGCCATAAACAAATAAAAAAGCAAATAGTCTGAGTCACCGAGGGTAATGAGAAATGCTCACAACAAGCTTCCAGTCTTGTATTGGAAAGGAGAAACACTGCTTTACTTAAGAATGTTGTTGCATAAGTCTGTGAGCTTTCTGAGCATCACAGAAGTGAAAGTGAAAATAAACTTTCCCAGTGACACATGGTTCAAAAATAGGATTCACTGAAATCATATTAGCAGGAGAGGAGTTTGCCACCATATGGTCCAGTCTTTATAGTTTATAGTCCCCTTTCACACGTAGGACACTGCAACATTGCTCTCAAAGTGAACAGACCTTTTTCACTGCTGGATAACGGCACCAGAAGGGAAATCATGAAATCAAAGAAGAAGAGTGACCTTAAAGTAAGTTCTCACCCAGGTTGCATCATTTATTCATATTTACACCTTTTATACATACTATAGTGTGTTATGTTATATACAAATTATAATTATGCATATCATATTAATAATATGCAGTACCAGTTTGGACACACTGTCTCATTCAATGGTTTTTCTTTATTTTTTATTATTTTCTACATTGTAGGTTAATATTGAAGACATCAGAACTATGAAAGAACACATATTTAATTATGCAGTAAACAAAAAAGTGTTAAACAAACCAGAATATGATTTATATTTTATATTCTTCAAAGTAGCCACCTTTTGCTTTGATGAGGGCTTTGCACACTTCTAGCATTCTCTCAATCAGATTCATGAGGTAGTCACCTGGAATGGTTTTCAATTAACAGGTGTGCCTTGTCAAATGTTAATTTGTGGAGACCATCAGTTGTGTTGTGTAGAGGTAGGGTTGGTACAGAGTTCAATTCAGTGAATAACCCTATTCGACTACTGTTCTAATCCATAGTATGGCAAGAACCACTCAGCTTAGTAGAGAGAAACGACAGTCCATCATTACTTTAAGACATGAAGGTCAGTCAATCATGAACATTTCAACTTTGATACACTGAATGTATCCTCAAGTGCAGTTGCGAAAACCATCAAACTCTAAAACTGGCTCTCATGAGAACCGCCCCAGGAAGGGAAGACCAAGAATTACCTCTGCTGCAGAGGAAAAATTCATTAGAGTTACCAGCCTCAGAAACTGCAAATTAACAGCACCTCAGATTAGATCCCACAGAAATGCTTCACAGAGTTCAAGTAGCAGACTCAGAGGAGACTGCGTGCATCAGACCTCCATGGTCGAATCGCTGCAAAGAAGACACCACTGAGGAAGAACAACAAGAAAAAGAGAATTGCTTGGGCCAAGAAACACAAGGAATGGACATTAGAACAGTGGAAATCTGTATTTAGGTCTGCTGAGTCCAAATTTGAGATTTTTGGTTCCACCTACCATGTCTTTGTGGGACGCAGAAAAGGTCAGCGGATGGTTTCCACCTGTGTGGTTTCCACCGTGAAGTATGGAGGGGGTGCTTTGCTGGTGCAAATATAAATCATATTCTGGTTTGTTTAACACTTTTTTGTTTATACATAATTCCATATGTGTTCCTTCATAGTTCTAATGTCTTCAATATTAACCTACAATGTAGAAAATAATGAAAATAAATAAAAACCATTGAATGATAAGGTGTGTCCAAACTTTTGACAGGTACTGTATATGTACATATTACATTATATACACATTGTGACACATTCTTCAAAATGTTGCTGTGTGACTATTGTTTATATACAGTATATATATTATTGTGTATTTTATACATATATTATGTATTCTTTATATATTTATATATTTTATGTATGTATATCATTACTGTGTATACAGTGAAATGATCCTACAATTCCCGCTTCTATCCTGTGCAATTAAAGTCTCATTGCAATTATATTTATATACATTTAACATAATACTATTTAACATAATACTACACACCATGAGTGCATTAAGATTGTGGGTACAATTATCAATCATGTCTGTGTATGTGAAAGGGATATATAGTATATACTATTTGGTTTAGATGTAATTTTATCTTATTTTTTGCTATTTCATTTTCCAATCACTTTTTTCCCCTCTGCTTCAGACTCTTAAACTTCATCAACTGAATTTCCTTATCGTATTGTATCATATCGTATCGTTTCGTATCTTATCTTAAACAATGGATTTTAAAACTGATTTTGTAGCTGTTGTTGACCACAGGTTGTACAATCTCTCTTCTATGCTCATTTCCAGTATTTTGACAAATGCTATTCCCTTGGCTCATGTATGATAGATTCATATTAAATATTTAATTATCATGGTTTATGATATTGTGCATGTGTTATGGGAAAGGGTGACAAGCCTGAAGTTACAGACACCCACTCTGGCTCTAAATATAGTGACACTGATTAACTGAAGCAGATAGGTTAAAGACAGCATTAACGCCATTTAAAGGTTAGAAGTTATATACTGATGATAAAACATGCCCAATAAAGCTTATGAAATAAATAATATCCTTAGATAGACTAAGGTCATAGAAAAATAGACATGGTTTTCTTCAGTTCTTGCCATTAGTTGAATATCACATATCATATCACATACTAAGAGCAAGATGGAGTCATCTCAGTGTATCTCAGTGTATCTTGGTGTGTCAGAGAGATTATATTTTTGCTCAGCTGCATAAAAAATGTGTATGCAGGGAATCAATTCTGTGAGTCAGTGGGATGACATCACTGTGAATCACAATTTTTTTGATACTACTTGTAATTGTTTACACTGCATAATTCTTGCACTTGTACAACAATATATTATTTATATTGTATATATCACGTGAAAAAACACAATCATGCCAAGCTATCAGAAAGAACAGAACAAGTTTGACAGCTGGCATTGCTTTTTTGGTGGCTGGTGCGTTTAAAGACCAATTGTAAGGTCACTTTTTTTCCAGTTTATTTGTATTCTAGCCTACATCCTATTACATTTTGTTGAATTAGCCAAGAGAAAGGCGGAGTAAGGATGTACTAGATGTACTCTGAGTAATGATTTTTTTTTCATGATGAACTGACATATAATTTATAATACAATACAATTACATTAGTTACCTATGGCAAAGTGAAAGTGACCTTTAATCGACTTTTTTTCCCCCGCAAATTGAGTTCATTCTCATCGACACATGACACAATGTTCGCCCCAAAACGTGATATTCGATCTCCTGTTCGCCGCTTTGTCGAGTTTAATCGTCAATATAACCACGGTTTCCTCCGGCTCGTGAAGCATCCGCAGCTGAACAGGCGATTGACTCGTCATCAGCACATAATGACGTAGGCGGCGTAGTAGATTGAATGAGCCGGCGAGCAGAGCACGAGAGACTGAGAGACTCGCCTCAGAGACATCCAAGACACCGACGAGAGGGACACTATGAGGCTGTGAAGCGTTTTTTTTCTTCCGACACCGACAGATAAGGCTTATAAAGGGACATTGATTAATTACTCCATCGTCTTGACAGCACAATGGCACGAGGAGAGGGCGCGGAGCAGTGCGCGGCGAGTTTGTTATCAGTCAAACCTTTAACTACAGAAGTCAAGACAGCAAAGGTAAGAGAGCTCGATGCTATGTTTGATTTATTCGGGGCTGTTAAGTGAGGGGTGTTTCAGTCAGTGTCGCCCCTCTGTGTTCAGGGGCGTGAAAAGGCGCCTAAATGAAAGGTAACGGTTAAAAAAAATGTGCTCGTCGCTTCCTTTCCGCTCGCCTCACTTGTCCTCGACACATGAATCTCTCCCTTTTTTTTCCGTCTGTCCTCGGGCAGCTGCTCGTGCTGCTCCTGAGCCTGACACACCGGCTTTAAAGGGACCACCTCCGATTCAAACTTGACATTTTGGGGGAAAAAAATCCTCATTCAAATGTCAAATGCAGCACAGCAGCCTTCAGTGATGACAGATGTGGCGTGCAGAAACGTGACGTGTAACGTACCGCTGAGCTGCGTGTTGCATGATTGATGATTCATTTGGTTTGAGAGTCTAAAATTAAATATTCAACAGTGACATTTATTATAATATTAAAACACATGTCAGCCAGCCTCTTGGAGCGCCCTGCACAGAGACTTCTCTGTGTATTAAACCAGTCTGAAAGCCTTTAAAGGACTCAAATTGGCATATGTATGAGTCTAACAGCCTCCAAATAACTCCCAAGTGTTGATTTATATGACAAATGTGACCATCTACAGCCTGATATGCCTCCAACATCATGTCTGCTCTCCGATCCCTCTTTTACCAACTATATCAGATCACATTTCAGACATTTCAACTTTACTCATTGATTAGAACATCTACAGTCTAAGCTGTTTTGGATTAAAATGTACCTCAGATGCATCTTTAGAGTTAAAAGGATTCATATTTTGTATATTCACATTTTGCCTGGGACTTTTTAATGGGGATTTTCATTGCTTTTGAATCATTTATTCAAGAAAGATTACTCTATGCTGAATTTGTGCCCCCGAGTAGCTCTTCCATGCCAATGGAAATCATTTCATGTAACTTCTAAAAGTTCCGTTCAATGTTTTCATTGAATCCGCTATCTTTCCGTGTTTTGCCCTCTGAGGCTGTCCGCCCACTCCTGTATTGTACAAGATTTTCCTCACCAGTCATCTGAGGTCGCCTACAGCCTGTATTCCTTCATTAAATCTTAATACTATTTTTAGTTTCTCATGATTATTATCCCAGCGTGCTGAAGGTTTGTGAGGAGGCAGCAGTTTGCTCACAACATGAGGTGCTGCTGCTTTTGTGTCTGTGGCGGATGTGAATCAGGCTCTAGATACCCCCTTGCTGACATCATCAGCCCGTATCAGGTGATTGGCTGTGCCTACGGGATGTGATACAACTCTAGACTGTCTGCTGACTGCTGGCCACTCAGCATAAAACGTCACACTACCTCCAACATCCTATTGCTGGAGCCAATAGCAGCGCTTGAGTCTTAATGATGTGGTGTGTGAACTACAGTAACCTCATACTTTCACACCGCTGTCTGACTTCGGAGTATAGGCTCGGGCTCCATCGCCATTGGGGATTTGTCCCTAATCTGACGTTCTGAGCAGTGGGGCGAGGGAAGTTAGCCAATCTCGGTGCCTCGTGGTAACAGGTTGTTTAACATAGCGAGATGCTTCGACAGAGGGATGGATGAGGGAATTTGTAGCTGAAAACAGGGATTAAAAAAACCCCAGACAGCAGATGAGAGCTGTAGATAATGATCATATACCCACACCACTTAACTGTCAGTCATAGCTCCTCTGGGAATACAAGCATTTCAGTTTTTACAGTCGGATGCACAAATTAACTGCATTACATATCTCCTCTGCCCTCCTGTCCCCCCACCCCCTCTGCTTGTCTTCCAGCCAAGGGCCCAGAGAAATCGCCTGTCGGTGTGGAGCAAACTCTGCTACGCCATCGGCGGGGCTCCCTACCAGATCACAGGCAGCGCCTTGGGCTTTTTCCTCCAGATCTACCTGCTGGATGTGGCTCAGGTGATTGACAGGAGACACAGAAGACAGACATTTTGTTTAACTGAAGTGGCCACTTAAATGTCCTTTTGTTTATTTGTATATCCTTAAGTTCATTCTGTGCTTTCCTTCTGTTCTGCATTTGTCCCCGTAGTTGCACATACTGATTAGCTTCTTGTGTTCATTCTTCTCAGCCTTGGATCACTTTAACAGTCTCCAGCAGTAGCCGGTCAAGCGCATTAACCTGGTGTCCTGCTGCTTTGTTTTCTTACTCAATTAGCGAGTTAGACGTTTCCACTGTACACAGACCATTCAAGCTCAAGAGCTGAGATCATTAGAGTGGCTTTGAATGCTACATTGTCCTAAAAGCAAAATGGCACAGTTGTGTATCTCACTGCTGTTGTGTCATATTCTCACTGGTGTCTTGGCTCTTTTGAATCATTCCCTAGCAGCGCAGCCATATGAGGTGGTGTTTAGTGTCCTCTTTGTTGTGGTTTCATGTCTCACTCTTTTTCCATTTCCTCCCTGTAGCTGGACCCCTCCCATGCCTCCATTATCCTGTTTGTGGGCCGGGCATGGGACGCTATCACGGATCCAACTGTGGGTTTCCTGGTGAGCCGGAGTAGATGGACTGGCATCGGCCGCATGATGCCCTGGTAGGTTTCTGAATCTCACAGCGGCGCAATGTTTCAGGACAAGTTCACAATGCAAACAGGATATTAAGTGATGAAAAGGAAATGCTGGAAATGAGTGTGAGATGTACTGACAAGAAACAGCTCATGAGACCCTAGCAGGGTTGGCTGCAGGGTTGAAGTGACTACCGAGGAAGAATGTGGTTGAAATTATGAGAATATAGTCCGTATGAAACACCATTCATTCGTGAATCCCATACTAAAGCCACAAGTGTAACATTTCTAACACACAAACAGCAGCTGAGGCTTCTTTCTAGATGCAGACGTGTGGTAGAATCAACCAGCTGTTTTAGTTAAGACACATGTTGTTCACTTTTTGAATAGACCTGCCATTGTGTTGTAGCCGAATACAACACTTGCTAGAAGTCGTGTGCTACATACAGGACTATCAATCAGGAGATACGCTTGGAATGTGTTATTACACTGTTGTGTGTTATTATACTTTTTTTTTAATTTTTTTTTTTACACAAAGTTAATTTATCGTTTCCCATGTCTTCACTGTTTTCTGTCGCTGCATGGTGGTTTGTAGTTTTCTGTTCCTTTTCCCTGAGTCACTAAGCTATGACATTACCAAAACCTGATTAGTAGGTTTCAATGACGCTCCTGGAACAACATTAATTATGATATGAGATTGTGCGTGTATTGCACACATGTCCTTGTGTGTTCAGAACAACAAAAAAACGAGACATACTAGTCATAAACGCCACAGGCTACCTTAATTTCCTATCTGTGTGTAAAGAGATTGGCAATATGAATAAACGTATAACAATATATTAAAGTGTATATATAATTCACTTTATTTACTAGGGGTAACTAACTTAAGTAACTTAACTAACTAAAGTTAGCAAATAATTGTAGTGGAGTAAAATGTACAGTATTTTCCTGAAAAATGTAGTGGAGAGGACGTATCAGAAAATGGAAATTCTCAAAGAAAGTACCTAAAAATTTTACTTAAGTCCAGTAAATTGTACTCACTTACATTGCATCACTGGTTATTCTAAATTTTTGATAGGAAAGTAATGCACATTATGGACTGTAGTGAGGCACTGATCACTGGAAGTGGACTTTAAAGCAGAAACATTTTTACATTTTGAAAATATTTTTACTTTTACAGCAAATGTGTATTCGTTCCAAATATTGGTCTCTTTGATGACTAATAATCGGTATCAGTAAAACTTCAAAAAACCATCTTAGTTGATCCCTAATATATACCATTAAACAATAAAGTGGTAAAAAGAACCATTTATAAAGTACAGTAAGATGGAAATGTTTGCTTCTAGCTAATCTAAGGAATTAAATACCTGATTAAAAACTACACACATTAGAAACAGAATTCTTAATTTGATTTGTCTAAAAAGTATATGTATAAGCAATGCAGGACAGTATCGTCAGTCTTATGTATGTATGAATGTGTTAGCCTCACTGGCAACTGGTCAAGGGTTTCCCCTTCCTCGTGCCAAAAGCATGCTGGGATTGGCTTCAGCTCCCTGCAACCCTGAACAGGCTAGATCTGTACTTTTAATATATTAAAAGTACAATTAAAGACAATAATGGCCATGTGATGCTGACAGTTGAGCTCATGGAGGAAGTCAGTTTGTGTAAAAATGACCTTGTGTCGTGCTCAAAGAGTGAAACTGGGTGCTGTGTACATGAGCAGGGGAGGAGAGTGTGAAATGTGTCTGCTGGATGTGAATCCCCGCTTCAGAAACCATCGCCTGAGGCTATGATATAATTTGTGCCGGAACAGATCTAAATATTTTACGGGCATTTGTACGCATGTGATATCTTGAGCATCGTGGGTATTTGAGTCAGAAACGCTGGCTGTGCACGAGCTGCACTTGTGGGGGGAGGGGGGGAGGGTGAATTCACCGGCTTCTGCTGCGATTGGTCCAACCTACAACACACCATCAGCTTCAAACCAATGGGGGTGTGTCCATATTTATGTGTGTGTGTGTTTGATTTCCCACTGACTGTTTAGGGAGGGGATTTAGCAGCAACAGAGAGAGGTTACCTTGGGTCAAGAGACATGCTTGGTTGAAATAATTGAGGTCATTGTTAAAACGGTAACATGTACATGATCCTCTGTGGCCTGTGTAGCTTTTCGAAACAACCAGCTGTTAGACAAGAACCCACAGCTGTCTTTTTATGTCCTCACTTATCTTTCCTATTTCAGCTGACAGTGTTTTACACAAAGACATTGTGACAGGAGACTAGGATGAGACATTTTGCCTTAAAAAATATATGTTTCACTTGAAACACATTAACAGCTTTTTGAGAATGCAATTTGTAATTGATCTAACTGGCAAATGATGACGCATAAAGAGTCTTTGGCTTGTGTTCATTCAGCCACGTGAATGGGCGACAGTTGCAACCAGGCCTCTATTTCCATATAAAATGGCTCTCATTAACCTAATTCACTCAGACATTGGAGAAAATCAGGAGGTGCTTCCTCTCTTATTTCCCACGTGTGCCCAGACGAGGACACCATATGTGAGTGCAGAAGTGTCTTGTTCATTAAGGAAACATCTTTCAGTGTTCAGTGATACTGCCTTCAGAGACTGTCAGCACTATCTCTCAACAGACAGCTCTCAACTTTCAACATGCAACCAAAGGCTAATTTTCCTTTTTTTTTTTTTCATATGATTGTTTAGTCTATAAAATGTTCCCATGTTCCAAGTGGCCATGGTGGCTCTTTGATTTAGTCAACCAAAATCCAAAGGTTTACTATCACATGAGCAGCAAAAATGATTTCCTGTTAATCAAGTAAATGAATACTTGACTTGACGTGTGTCTGTGTCAACAAGAGACACATGGTTTCCTTTTGGCACAAAAATCCCTTGTAGTTTCTCTCTTCACTGGCCCACAGCAATAACTGATTTCTAACTGTAGGGGCTTTTGTAGAAGAAAAAGTTTTAGCCCTACTGTTGTCTGTTTAAACACAACTTTCTGAAGTGGCACCAGCTTCTCTGACTGAGGTCAGCGGGAGGACACACAAAGCTGAGGAAGAGCGAGAGCGAGGTGGGCCAGAGCGGCCTCACCGTTGAGCCAGCCCGCTCTCGTCTCCCCATACAGCCCAGGCTGAGCCCTTTCTCCACACGCGAGCTCTAACAGGGCTGGATTAGGGGGATTATTCACAAAGCGGCATGAGAGAGTTGAAAAGACTGCAAGTGAGGAAAAATGAAAAGGGGGATAAAGGTACAGTAACAGTTGGCAGAATTGATTAAACAGTCCCTTGAGCAACAGGAAACAGCAGGCTGGGCGCACTTTTTTTCTCGTGCCAAACGGCACAGAATGCCAACGTAGTGAAGAAATATCAAACCCATTTGCCTCTTGAATCTTTTAAAATTTACTTTCATGATACTGTTTCCTGACAATCCTCTACTCCTTTCTTCACAGGATCCTTTTCTCTACTCCATTTGCCGTAATGACGTACTTCCTGATCTGGTATGTTCCTCCTTTTGAACAAGGGAAGATCTACTGGTACCTGATCTTTTACTGCCTTTTCCAGTCAATGCAGACGGTTAGTATGTCATGTAGACAGACAATTCTTACAGTACTTTGTTCCTCTTGTACCCACTGTGTGTACACAAGCCTAACTGTGTGTTTGTGTACATTTGCAGTGCTTCCATGTGCCATATTCAGCCCTCACCATGTTCATCAGCAACGACCAGAAAGAGAGGGACTCTGCCACTGCCTATCGTACGTCAGCGCTCCGGTGTGATCAGATTGTTTTACATGTGTGTTGTCGTTTATGCGCTGATGATTCATTTCTGTGCTGCTCTCAGGTATGATGGTGGAGGTGCTGGGCACAGTTCTGGGCACTGCAATCCAGGGACAGATAGTAGGTGGCGCATCAAATTGTCCCAATGAGACTGATGTCATCGACAGCACAAACTCGAATAGAAGCGATGTGCCAAAAGATGTTACACTGGATGAGACAGTGAGTTTTTTTTGTAATGTCAGAAAGTATTTACAGCTATTTGATACTGCCTTTACATGAGTGTTAAACTAAATGCTGTCTGTTCTGTCCTCAGAAACAAGCTTACTTGATTGCGTCAGGGGTCATCTGCATCATCTACGTCCTCTGTGCCACAGTCTTGTTCTTGGGTGTGAAGGAAAAAGGTATGAATCCATGAAATAACAAGGAGATGGAAAGAAGGTGGAAATCGTAGCAGAGCTGTTGACATGTATCTCAGACCGTTAGGGGTGGGAGATATGGCCAGAAATTAATATCACAATCTATTTAAAAGCAGTCACAATCCAAGAATCTAAATTGCGATCTTTCTCAGTTTCTAAATGCACTGTTGACTATAACCAGACCTGAAATAACCTATGAATTTCTCCATTTGCATCATTAAAACACAGCACTACATTAAATATAGTTGTTTGGCACAAGCTCCTCATCCACCATGTTGCTAGCTATAGCTTGTGTTGCATCCAACCCAATACTTGAAGTATGTGAAAGTTACTCGTCCAATCAGCATAAACATCTAGTTGGCTGAATCACACTATTATTTTGTTCATGTTGTGCGGATCTGCTAGTCAATGAGGTTATGTGAAGTTTGGAAATAGTTGCCCTTGGGGAAACATTTGGCCTCCTCCAAAAATGTCAGAATGCATGGGCCTCATTGTGGCAGACACTGAATATTATCAGACATAGTTTCTCATCATCGTCTTCATGCTTTAAATTCCTCACAGCAAAGATCTTCAGCTGTCTTATCTTTGTTCTCTTCTCCTCTGTGTTGAATTCTAGAGACCGTACGGAAAAACTCCCAGCACCTCACCTTCCGTCAGGGCCTGTGGCTGGTGATGAGCCACGAACCGTACATCAAGCTGGTCATCGGCTTCCTCTTCACCTCTCTGGCCTTCATGGTAACACTTTGTTTCATTATCTGTTTCATGGTCATAGTTAGAGAGATAATTAAATATTCTGGAAAATAGTTTACCGTCTGTTTAGAGTTAAATGGGAGGTTTGGTGCAACTTTAGTATCTGTCCATTAAATGAAGATACTGCCAGAAGAAAGTTAGCTTAGCTTAGCTTAGCATAAAGACTGGAAACAAGGGGAAACGGCTAGCCTTTTTCCAAAAGTAAAACAACTTGTCGTTTTTAAAATGTGGATTTGAGCATATTAAACAAACAAGATCAAAATGTAAAACTGTTCCTTTGCTTGAAACTGTAGTTGCGTAAAAATGACTCTTTTTTTTATTTGTCTTTACAGCTACTGGAAGGAAACTTTGCCCTTTTCATCACCTACGCTCTCGGCCACAGGAAGGACTTTCAGAATATTCTCCTGGTCATCATGGTGAGTTTTTCTAATTTGCCCTGAAGGACTCTTCGCCTCCTTATAAAAGCGCTAATCAGTGTGAGATTTGGAGGACATCAGTGCAATCTGCAGCAGTTTGGCCGCCCTTGCTGCACAGAGTAAGGTCCCAGAGTTTGTGGGGGTTGTCAGCCTGTACTCAGGCGAGGGGACGCATGCTACCGGGGCTGAAAGGGCAGATTTTCAGGGTGAGAGGAGGTGTTGTTCGGGCTCCTGGGAACCTGTCTCCCAGTCACACACTCACATGGCGTTAGCAGGAGATCGTGGGGAGACACAGTGGAGCTTTTGTGCCCCGGCCATCCTTCACTGCCACCATTGGCTGCTTTCTCCTCTCCATCCTCCTCGCAGCTTTCTGCTCTGATGCCTTTCCCTCTGTTTAGGAGTGGAAACATTTTTGGGCACCGTGTATCATAATTGGAGAGGTGGGAGTCGAGAGAAAGAAAGGGAATATTTTCCACTGTCCTTGCGCACAGTTGATGTTCATTTCTCAGGCTGCTGAGTTGGCAGGCTTGTTCCCGTGTGGTCATTTAAAACTGGTTGACCAAGTTTGGCCTTAGAGGTCAAAGGTTGTCAGCCCCCTGCAGGGTTGAATCAAGACCACACAAAGCATATTGTGGCCTTGTCCCTTGACCTCCTCCTGCAGCGGTCACTTTGTTCTTTCCGGTTCCCACATTTTCCAGAACATTAATCAAGCACAGTTAGAAGAGCTTGAATAATCGTATTTAATGAAACTACAATACCAATAGTTCTTTGTCTCTTTTCTTCCAGCTCTCTGGGGCCCTAACCATCCCATTATGGCAGTGGTTTCTGACTCGGTTTGGGAAGAAGATGGCAGTTTACTTTGGCATGACCGTAAGTTTAAAAAAACACAACCTTGTTTTTGGCATTTATTCGAAGAGGATGTGTTGTTACGGAATCACTCACATCCTTCTGTCTCTTTCTATAGTGGGCGATTCCCTTCATGATCCTAATCATCTCTGTCAAGAGCAACCTGATCATTTCTTACCTGGTCTCCATGGCTGCAGGTGTGAGTGTGGCAGCAGCTTTCCTCCTGCCTTGGTGAGTTTATCCACAGGATACATCCCTGGATCTGTATGCACATATACAATCTTGCTGATTGTGTCTTGAGATTTTTGCTAAATGTGGTGTTCGTTCTTTCAGGTCGATGCTTCCCGATGTAGTGGATGACTTCAAGGTTAGGAACCCGGACATCCATGGTCACGAAGCACTCTTCTACTCCTACTATGTGTTCTTCATCAAGTTCGCTTCTGGAGTATCCCTGGGTATCTCTACACTTAGTATGAAGTGAGTTAACTGATTCATTTTTTATTATTCTTATCTGTAAATCCTGTAAAATCTGTAAAATTTTATCCCTAACATTTTATCAGCACTTACTTATGTCTGCATGGCCGAGATCTCTAACACTCTACATGAGATTATCTCCACATTACAGCTCCGGCAGTCATGTGGTCAACAATCACATAATCCTTCGTCTAACAATCATGCCAAACTGTACTCCCATCAGCTCAACTTTTCTCTCTTTCTATCCGCATTTTTCTGCAGATTTGCCGGCTATGTGACTGGGTCCTGCTTACAACCAGAAGCGGTCAGTTTAACCCTGAAGGTGCTGGTCGCTCCTGTACCTGTGGTTCTTATCATTGTGGGACTGTTGATATTGAAGACCTACCCTATTGATGAGGACAGGAGGCAGGGCAACCGAAAACTGCTGCAGGAAATGCTGTAAGTGGAAAGTGAAATGCATGACAACGCAGAAGCTCGTGCTTGATTCAAGATAATAAAATAAATTATTTTTAAAATGCACACTAATTGCAGCATGAAATCTGCAAATTAACTAGTAACTAAAGTTATCAAATAAATGAATGAATATTTGCCGTCATAATGTAGAATGAAGTAGCAGAAAATGGAACTTGAGTAAATGCGCTTTCATTCCAACACTGATAATTACGTAAATACAAGGCTTATGTAAATCCCAATGAATAGGGCCTTGTAACATACTGTTACATTCATATATTGAAAAAATTATGTGCTCTCAGATGCAATCCTAAAAAATACAAGCTTGTTTCCAAAAACTGAGTTGCTGGAGTGACTTTATCCAGATATTATGACTTGAATCAAGAGCATTATAAACCAAAGTAATCTGCAGCAAAGGAAAACTGCTTCATTCCTTTTTAAAGACTCAAAACAGAAAAATACTTTACACATCAGTATTATGAAATAGATGTGCAGGAGAGGGACGAATAGATCAAAAGTTGCAAGCAAACTCACGCACACTGTCCAACTTTTTCAGAAATACATTTATTTGCAAGTTTCAGTACGAGATCTTCATCAGGCAAACAGTTTGTTAAGAAGAGAGGCCAGCTTAAATAGGAAGTGGCTGCAGGCCTGCAACCAATCACATGAGATCACTAGATGAATAACAAACATCAACTTCCCAACTGAGAGTAAACATACCATATGGTTGCATGAAGCTAGAGAAGCAAAACACTATAAATTGTAAATACATTCATGTTCTGTGGAGGGTAAAGGTCCCAAAGGCTAAACTACAGTCAACTGCGAGGAAAATTAAGAAAAAAAGAGCGAAAGAAACAATAGATAAATATGAAATTACACCATGAGTACACAAAAGCAAATAATACAATTTTTCTCCACCCTCGTCAAAAATAAGTAAATAGATCCCTACAAGCCCCCCAAAAAACAGTCAAGAATTGCACACCTATGTCATTTCATTGGAAAGAAAACTCAGTGTCTATAATAAATATGTTTATCAGAACTAGATAATGAATAAATAAATATAATCAACATCTAGACTGAAAAAATATGATTTGGAAACATGAATGTCTTTTTAAAGACTGAAATCAACCTGGCGCTGATGCAGCATGCAAGCTGCAAAGTAACTAAAGTTATCAAATAAATGTAGTGTTGTAAAAAGAATAATATTTGAAACTTTAACACTTAGCAGAAAATGGAGAGACGAAAAGTACCAGGACCTCAAAAAAGAGCAGTAATTGAGTAAATGTACTTAATTACATTTCATCACTGCCGAACAAAGCTAGACATTGTTGTGCAGAAGGACTCCTGCATGATCACAGTAAAGAAACCAGTGAGATGCCAAACTCAGTTCCGCTCTGTATACCTGAGCTAAATTCAAATTAAACCTTCAAGAACAACTGTTTTGCTCTGCTGTTGGCGTTCATTATTCATCCCGTGTGGACAAGCCAAGTCCTTTGTGTCTGACTCCTGGCTGTTCTCCCATCCTTTAACAGGGACTCGGCAGCAGATTCTGAGTCTGAAACCTCAGCGCTCGGGAGCAGCGTGTGAGCGGCGGAGGAAGAGCCAGCCGCTGCTTGCTTTACAAGTTTGCACAAGCTGTCGAGGGACACAACCACCAACTATAATGAGGAGGGACCACAGACCACTACTGGTGCTGAGACATCAGCATCTACTGGCTCCCTCGATTGGATCACACAGGTTTACGTCGCCCTCTGGTGGCCGACCAGTGTCAGCTCGTGTGTGATCAAAGTATTTTCTGCGGTTCGTTATCTCCAGCTGTGTCCCAATTTAACGTTGTCTGTGAAAACTAAAAGGCAGCTTACAATATCTCCAGGTTAGAGTCAGTGTCTGTTCTTCTTGTTTCCACCTCCAATATACTTTTTCCTTCTTCTTTCATCATTTAGCTAGAACACTGCACCAGAATCTGTCCATATTTTAACCTAAATAAGCATCTACTACTGAACTGAACAATACAATCATTTAAAGGAAGATAAAACATGTTTTCAACAACTAAAGATTCTATAAGTGTGAGGCTAAGACTCATGGGAGCTGTAGTCTTTTTTTTTTTTTTTTATCTCAATGGAAATCAAAGATCTTTTCCAAAGATGTGTACTGTTACTGTTTAGTGACATGATCCTGCAGCTGTCTACTTGTTGTTAGAAGCTCCCTCCATTTTTTTTGTGCATTGCATTGTGGGACATTAGTATTCATCAACTCTGTTTTTACACTCCTCCAGTGTGAATGCACTACATACTGTGGTTACAATAGGCTGGAATTGGGACACAGCTTGTTATTTGTGGTTTTGTTTATGAAGTATTTATTTGCTGGTTTACAGGACTGGACCTTCAGTCATGCAGGAAGGTCATGAGTATGAGGTTACCTTTAATGTTTACCATGTCTTAAGTCAGCCGTGTGTGACTTTTCATTCAGACGGTGCACTGAAAGAAATGCACAGTATGAGCCCTTATTTATAAAGGGCATACCAGCACTATCCCACTAATTGGAGTTTTATGAAGCTGTGCTACAATTTCTACTTTTCATTAGGTGTTTCCTGTGCATAATGTCATAAACACAAGAACTTTTAAGTGTACTTGAATCTTCTGAAAGGGGAAAAGACACCTCTTGGTATGATGCACTGTATGTAGGCCGAATCACTGCCTTACACGCACATCTTGTGTAATTAGTTGCAATGAGATTTTTCTGTTGGTTAATTTTGCTACTGAGAGGGGTTTCCCATCACACCTTTTTGTGCTTTAACATTTCAGCCAATCTCCATGAGGTTTGATAGACATTTCTGAATGTGCTTTTGTAACGAAGTCAACTCCATTATGAAGTCATTTCATCTGGCATGTTCTCACTTCCCAAGGAAAGAAAAAAAATGCTTTATTTAATTATTTATTTAAAACAGACTATCTAAGGGATTATAACTTTTCTTATGAAAGCACATGTGTATAATAATTTATTAACAGTAAATTGTTGTTGATGGTGATATGACAGAGTGATTTTCGAGTCCTGTTGAAAACATCGAAATGAGAGGAAACTATCACACGTTGCAGTAATGTGATAAACGAGCTGCTTTTTAGTGTTGTGACTCAAAAACAGCAGCCCAAACCCAGTTTTTCGGTAAGATATGCAGGAGAGATTTGTCCTCACTTAAAAAGTGGCTTGATTTAACCACAAATGACCTTATTTGTTAAGTTATTAAGACTTCAAAATGTAATATATTCCTGCATAGTTTTCATTCTTAGGGGTTTTTAAATTGCACTTAAAGGACCTAATGGAGCACATTATGTATCTCTTTGGTCTCTTTGGTGTTTATATGCTGCTGTATGTATGTATAATATGTAAATACTTTTTTCTAAGTTGGACCTTGATGAGCAATATGAAATTCAGTGAAGAGATAATGTGGTGTACATTTGTAATTTTAAGTCTGTGAATAAAGTTTGTCAAAACAGAAAAAAACACTGATGTGATTGCAATATCAATATAACTTTCCCCCTCCTTGTAGGTCGTGAAGAATATTGGTTGATTTGGCAGATAGATTTATTACATTTGCATTAAGTTAAAGATATTTAACTTAAGTTCAGTTTAAAGGTGCAATATGTAAGAATTCTAGTTGAAAACAATCAAAACAAACAAATTATCAACAGACTGTAAAGAAATAACAGTTTTTTCATTATGATGCCAATGTATTATGTTGCAGATATGTCTTCTATCTATATCTAACTTGCTAACCAGCTGACTGTGGCCCATCCTGGTCCAAACTTCCTGTCCTAGCAGTGTAAACACCAACACTCCTGTGGTGGTCTGAGCTCTCAGTCTGAACCACTAGATGCACGGCTAACTGAGCTAACTAGCTTACTGCAGACCCCTATTTGTTTGGATTATGACTTCAACAGCTGGCAAATTCTTACATATCGCACGTTTTAATGGGGCATTGTAGTTTTGGAGAAGAAATTCAAACTCAAAGAATTTTAATATTTATAATATCAATGAGATAATACAAACTCAATAACTGACTAAACAAGCTGTTCTCAGGGGAAAATAAGGTCCACAGAACACTGTTTAAAGCTAGAAAGGTGGCAGGGTCCGCCAAATATAAACAAAGTAAAACAGTATGAAACTGTGTCGTCCTTTAAGGTCAGTTTGTTTATTCAGTTAACTCAGTCATGGAAACAAAGAGTTTGTTCATTTAGTTTGTTTAGGCATAAAAACAAAATCAGTGAAGATCTTTCTCTGCTTATTAAAATTTCTTCACCAAAAGTACATATTGCACCTTTAATAATACTTGTTTGGACCTCCAGACATTTGATCTGGTAGAAAAGTTACATTTTTAAGAAAAGAAAAGAAAAGAAAAGAAAAATAAGGCCCATGCTCAAATATCCATATCAAATATTCTATGTTTTATCATTCGTTTAACCTTATTTTTTTCATTTAATTTAATTTATTCTAATATTAGGTCTGAATCCTTCCTGAAGTAGCCTACTGTGCCTTGAATCAAGAAACATATTGAACAAAGAAATATTCAGACGAGGAAAGTAAAGCAACTGGTTTCCTGTAAAGTCTGAAACCAACCAAAACGACTCTCAACAACAGCCTGGCAACAGGCTGCCAATTTACCCTCCACACTAATTACCTCCAGCCGTGACTGAGCGCTGCTTTTACGCGCAGATTGAAAGAGAAGGTAGAAGGACAGCAGTCTGCTGCGATGAAAACAAAGTGGCATCTCTATATTTTCTGGAGTGTTTTATCACTTGGCCTCCTCAGCTGTGCCGTGGACACTTATGAATCTCAATTCACAAGAAGGAAAAAGCTTTTCAAACCGGGTACGCCAAAATCCACATTGTCAACAACACGCAACAGAAAAGCCTCCCTCTGGTTACCTGCCAGCTCGTCTCTTTTGTCTCAACTCGGTCCTACTCCTGCGCCTGGAACACCTCGATCCATGCGTCAAGGTGAGATCCAGTCGGGCTTTGCCTACCTCCCAGACGTTTCTGTAACCTGCTCCACGTCTGACTTTATCGTGCGGGTCAAACCGGCTTTCTACGGTCAGGGCGCAGACGCAGAGGAGCTGAAATTAGGCAACACCTGCAAAAGCAACGGAGTCCTCGGACCGTACGGTGACCTGCTCTTCACGTATCCTCTGACTGCGTGTGATGCCGTGCGTCAGGTAAGATTTCCATGTGTGTCATCGTGTTGACAGACTTGAAATCTGTTGAAACGCTGTTTCTGACCCTTCTTGGCAGACCCCCCGCGGTTATCTGGTCTACAAATTTGTGCTTCACTTTGAGCCTTCGCCAAAACGTTTCCCAAGCAGAGCGCAGCGGATCGATGTCGATATTGAATGCCGTTATCAAAGGTTAGACTTCTCTTAGTTTTGTCCTTATTCGCTGTGTGTGAAAGGCCACTATTTACAACCTCCACACTGTCCAGGAACCACCACGTGTACCAGCTGACTGTGCAGCCCACCTGGGAAACTGCTGTTGTGCGTAAAAGGCTGAAAGGAAGTCTACAGGAATTCCAGATCGAGTTGATGGATGGTGCGTTTAAAGAACTGTGGATTATTGTTCAGTGGATATATTTCTGTATGTATGAAGTTGCTCCATGTGCTGTGATTAATGAATTTAGATTCATGGAGCCGACCAGCCAAGTCCCAGATGTTCCAGCTCGGAAAGAAGCTTAATTTTCAGATCTCTGCTGCTCATCTCCCAACCGGTGGAAAACTGTACGTCAACAGCTGCTATGCTTCACCATCCACTGGCTCAGAATCACCCCTCAAATACACCATCCTTGACAACTTTGGGTAAGTATTATGGACACTAAAGCATTTAAAATATTTTGGTTTCACCCTGATTTGCAGTTAACTGAGATTACGGTCATGTTGTTGTCATCCACAGCTGCATGCTGGACAGCAAGAGAGAGCCAGGGGCCTCGCGGTTCATATCCCGGACAGACAAGACCCTGAGATTCTCCCTGAAGGCTTTCCAGTTCACGTCCGACCCTGACACAGAGGTGAAACATGAGTTAGTATAATTCTCTGGATTCACACACAGTTTCAACTGTGCCTTAACCCTGTTTCTATTTTTAGGTCAGTATTCACTGCAAATTATTTGTAACATCTGAGGAGCCAGGTCCTGCACACAAATCATGCACGTACAGAGGAAACAGGTGAATCTCCACACTATGAATTCATTTCCAGTCCAGGACTATATGTGACTTCATATTTTGTCATAGTAGTACACGTGCCCCTTTAAGCACTATGCAAATATGAATGTAGATGAGCTACCAGCAGGCTGCTGCAAAATAAAGTCAAACTACTAGTTCAAGTACATGTAGTTCACTACTCCCCAACACTGCTGTTTCCAAGTGGATTCAGCATATTTGTGCATTTGCCATGACAGGTGGAAGGCCCTTACTGGTGACGACTCCATCTGTGAATGCTGTGATTCACAATGCGTGACCTCTAAACCACGGAGAGCCATGATAGAAGGTGTGTGGCGCCCTTTATCTCAGTCTTGATTAGATTTAAATGAAATATGTATGCACACATTTCTACTCAGATTAACTGGACATTATTTCCCAGAATCTCTCATACTAATTAAAACTCCAGTCACATGAATGAGAGTAATCGTACATTTTCTAGTGATTATTAAAAATAGCTATATCTCTACTTTTTCCAAGGCTCTGCCAGCAGTGGGTCATTGCTGGTTTCTGATCAGCCGTACACAGCAGATGATGGCTTTCTACCAGTCGGTCCCTCCTCAATTAGCATGAGCAGAGACGGCGAGGCTACAGTCAGTCATTACACTGATGAGCTGCGCGGTCATGAGAACCTGTGGGGAAGTGAAGATGTAGTAATTTATGATGAGGATGAAGAAGAGCAAGAAGATACAGATGATGAGGAGGAGGAGGAGGAGGAGGAGGAGGAGGAGCAAAGTGGGGTTATTGTCAGAGTGATTACAGAACCTCATTTAGAGGAGTTAGGTTTCAGGCAGGGGATCTTAGCGGAGGAGAAGAACGAGTCTGAACTGAAGGCTTCAAGTCCGTTCGAAGAGGATTGGTCAGGGTATTTAGCAGAAGAGGATTTTTTGGTGGGTGAAGAGGAGGACGATGAGATCGCTGATGCACAGCAGGTGATCCATTTGAATCAGAGGGAAGGTAAAGACAGCCTGCAGAGAGAGTTACAGCGTCTGGTGTCTGAAGGAGAGGAAGAAAACAGGGAGCACACAGGTAGAGGTGAAGAGGACAGGATGATCGCCTCTGAGGTGGAGCAGGAGAACGATGATGAAGATGTAGTATATGATAGGGAGATGACATGGTATTTCACATGGAGGTAGTATTAGTTTAATGATCAGTACTCTGCTTTAAAGACTGTTGTAACTCCCCATATCAGAAGGATATTGAGTCATTTCAATAAAACATGAAAATGCAATTAATCGACCCTCTTTTTTTAACAAGTTGACAACAGACTAAGACTCCGTTTCTTCCCTAAATGTTTAATTGTAACTAGATTTATATTGATCTTAAACATTGTGGATCTTGATAGTAGCTGGTATTGATCGATTACACGGTAACTCCACCAATTTTACACATTAAAGTGTGTTTGCAGGTCTTGGAGTACCCTTTAAGGCATGTCTATGATTACTCCTGACAATTACAAATGTCAAAGAGAAAGAAAATGTCATTGAGTCTAAAACTACATACTTGTGCTTGTATCACACTGAGCCATACAGACGTAAGGCTCAGGAAGAGAAGACTGAAATAAGAATTGGATGCAAATGTCAGGGAGAAAATACAACACTGGATATCAGATGAACAGGAAATTTAAAACAACAATGGAATGACTGTCACAATTTGATCCATCAATAAATCTTTATTCTTACAGTTATGAATAATCATTTATTACAGTCTCTGAAACCACTTTGAAATATATTAAAGTTTAACACAAATAACCCACCATTTGAGCCATAACTGTAAAGTCAACGTCTCCATTATCAGTAACTAAAAGCAGCAGAAAATGTGCTCAAAAATAATGATTATATTATTGCTTTCTTTGTCTGCTCGTTGTTTCTGTGACATCAGTGGTCCTGCATATGGATAGCTTTGGATCAGAACAAATGACACGTGGGATTTTTGATATGATTAAGAGCTACATAAACAAATTGGAATTAAAGGTGTAGCACAGCATATCAAAGAAGACTTTCTGTCTGTAGTGACCCTACTCCGAACATGACAATAGGAAAAAATAACTTAATATTTTTCAACAAATATAATTGGTGTGGAAACTCTTTGAAAAAATGCGGAAGAGATCTCTGTAGCAGAGCTTCATCATTACTGTTAAATGTACAACATTTTGCTATATTTACAGATGAGCGCCCAAAAGTCCCATTGGTGAGTACTGACTAAAGCTCTGATTCAGCAGGACATAAGTGGTACAATCATCGTTTGACACTAGAGGGCGGTATACTCCCATCTCTAGCAAATCTAAAGCTCAGAAGACCCTCTGGCAAAAGAAAATATAGTGTATTTACTCTTAATAAAATACAACATGTGTACTTGATAAAATTAAGACCCACACCATTAACATCAAACTGAAAGGATTTTCTTTCAAATCCAGAGCTCTGAAATAAGCATCTCATCCAACAAGTCCTATTTCTTGTCTTTCACACAGGTCCAACTTGCAGAATATTCAGTGTAATTAGTCCTTCCCCGGTCTCCTTCAGTCTTTACAATCATGCCGATGGCATCCCTCCTTCAACAGTACCTGCTGTCCCATTCGTCTTCTCTGCAGCATCTGAGGTTGGAGAAGTTAGGCAAAATTAGTTTAGTGTGGTGCAGAAGGGATGTACAAACAAAAAAATTATAATAAACTTATTGGAAAGTTAGCCAGGCTAAAATGTTCCAACTACTGAGTGGACTGCCACGACATTTTGCACAAACATTCATGTCCTCCTCAAACTGAATTGTTATCACTTTGTCTCTTTCATTTGCCCAATACTTTGGTTCATGACACACGTTGTGTTTAGTGCTAATCAGCAAACATTAGCGCTAAACACAACAAGTGGGGTACAAGTGAAACCAGATACAGATAAACTATGTTTTTAAATTAGCTGAATTGATTCTATTAGTATAAATATTGTCATTGATTTAGAGATAACTGCCAGCATTAGCATCTTTTTCTTCTTTAATTTTTTTTTCACCAAGTGGGAGATACCATCATTGTCAAAAATTCCACATGACTCTGAGTTGGAATTCAACTTGGAAGCTGACATGTACGGCCAGAATGATACAAAGTGAACATGGCCTGAATATCAGCATGTTAGCACTGTCATTGGGAGCATGTTAGCATCACAGACTATTTGGCTGTATAGAATCTTAGCTTCATACTCTTGAACCAAACAAAAACACTGAATGATCACATTATTTTCAGTTTAAATTTTAATCAATCTAATCTCTTTTACCTATGATATTCTCTTGAAGTGCTTCCTGTCCTGCAGTTTGCTCCGTCACTTCATCGGTCTCAATCTCTTTTCCTTTCGTTTTGGGTTTTTTTGCAACAGGTGGTGGCACCTTGACTCCTTTCTCTGCTTCGCCCACCTCCTTTGTAACAGAGGAAACCTCCAGGTTCTTCTGTATGGTTGCCTTGGCTTCCGGAGCTGGCTTTGCGTCAATCACCATCCTCTTGTTGGTCTTGGAGAAGATAAAGCTTGCTGTGCTGGTGGGGGACTTAAGGGGGTCTTTTGGTGATGTGGGTGAGTGCAAGCTGAGGCGAGATCCAGGGCTGGCTTGTGATCTGGCGGCTGTCCTCAGGCGGATGGCCTCCTGTAGGTTCATGGAACGAGAGGCAGTCATGGCCGGAGGAGACTTTTTCGTAGGAGAGAGGACTGTGGATGCAGACACAGGTGGAACTACAAGAGACTGGGACTTTGGGAAAGCTGGTTGTGAAATAACTATGGCAGGTGGAGAAGTGGGTGGGGAAGAGGTGATGATCAAAGACCTTCTGATGGGCTTCTGAGGAGCCTCACTACTGGCCGATGAGGTTGGGACCTGATTGCTGGGCTGCTCATTCCTCATCGTGACCTCAGCCTGTGGTTGCTCCTGAGCTGTAGGGGGCTCAGGGCTGCTGTTAACGGACCGCAACTTGACCGTCTCCAGAAGGGAGGGAGTGACACCACGAGTTGGTTCCTCCTGTGCAACAGGGGCAGAGGTCTGCTCTGGGGTTTGGTTTTCTGTGCTTGCAGGACTAGGCTGTTGCTCTGATATGCTGGCAAGACCCTCCACAGGTAAAGGTGGAGTGTTTACAGGTGATGTTTCTGTTGTAAGAGAGTTTTCTGTAGGTGGAGGGTTTGAGACTTCAGGTGGTGGTGAATGGGAGGCCTCCTGAGTCGATGGACCAACAGTGGTCGGGGGTATAATTTCCAGTTGTACGGGAGGCGGTGGTGGAATACTATTAGGGGGAGTGAGAATACTGTGAGATGGGACATTCTCCTCTAGAAGAACAATGTCCTGCTCTGATGACTGGAGTTGTGATTGCAGAGGTGGTGGAGATGGAATACTCTGAGGTGGAGCAAGCTCGCTAACAGGTGTTTCCTCTTCAGAAGATTGATGGGCATTCTCTTGAGAAGATGGAGGAGAAACCTCTTCAGTTGACAGAGTGGAGACCTCTTCAACTGGTGAAGGGGATACCACAGTAACCAGGGTGGAGGAGAAGTCTTTAACAAGTAGAGGGGGGTCTTCTGGAATCTGAGGAGGAGAGGGATCACTGGGCCTCTCAGGAGAAACCTTTATAGTTGGTGGAGGAGAGACTTCTTTAGGTGGTGGTGGGGGAGAAACCTCTCTAGGTGGCGAAGGAGGGATTTCTTTTGGTGGCGGTGTTAGGGAAAACTCTATAGGTGGTAGTGGAGTAACTTCTTTAGGTAGCGGAGGAGATAATTCTATAGTTGGTGGGACATAAACCTCTATAGGTGGCGGTGGAGAGACTTCCTTAGGTGGTGGTGGGGGAGAGACTTCTTTAGGTGGTGGTGGGGGAGAGACTTCTTTAGGTGGTGGTGGGGGAGAGACTTCTTTAGGTGGTGGTGGGGGAGAAACCTCTTTAGGTGGTGGTGGGGGAGAGACTTCTTTAGGTGGTGGTGGGGGAGAAACCTCTTTAGGTGGTGGCGGTGGTGGTGGTGGAGAGACCTCTTTCGGGGGAGATGGAGAAACCAATTTAGGTTGTGGAAGAGAGACTTCTTTCGGTGGCCGTGGAGGAACCTCTTTAGGAGGTGGCAGAGCGAATTCCTTAGGTGGTGGAAGAGGTGGTGGAGGAGAGACCCTTGTAATGTTATTGGAGAAGACTGCTTCAAGTGGTGGAGGAGGAGCTGAATAAGGTGGGGGAGGTGGGATAGTCAGGGGTTGTTGTACGACCCCTTGGGATGTACTGGGCTTCTGTGGTTCAGCCTCCGTAGTCACTCTAACACATTCTGTTTTCACCACTGATAAAACGGACGTAGTTGTAGAAGAGGAGTGACCATCAGGAGTGAACCTCTCTGGTGGCACCTCAACAGGTATAATCAACCCCTCCTCACCAAACATAGGTGGAGGCGGAAGAGGGAAATCAATCTCATCATGCCCATCGAGGCCCATTGGTGGGGGTGGTGGGGGCCAGGATGACTCAGGGGATACAACAGCCAACTTGGGTTGGAGAGGATTGTGCACCAGAGAAGATGGAGGTGGAGGAATGTGTGCTAATGAAATGGCAGGTACTGTGTCCACCTCTGTAGTTTGCGTGGACGTCTTTTTGGCTTCTTCTTCCCTCACTGTTGCCAACCTTCCTTCGCGTCTCTCTGCGGCCTTCACCAACATCCCGCTTAATAAGTCACTTGCTCTTACTTTCCCATCTTTTTCTATCACTTTTCTATTTCCCTTCACATCAACATGCTGCTCAGCCAGTCTCTCATTTTTCTCTTTGTGAATCTCTGCATTCAAAATACCACTTTCTTGAACTTTCTTTGACTCCAGCACATGAAGTGATCCATTAACGGACTCTGCTGTTATAGTCTGGTTCTTGTGTTTTCTTTCTACCACCAAGCTCTTTGCGGAGCCATCTGGAGATGCAGAAGGAGAGTTCCTCTGTTGTCTCCTATCCTTTGGATTCTTCTTTATGATGGCATAAGTCTTACCAGGTGCCGGGGGTCCCAGTAGCAACTCAATGCTATGCTTGCTTTGAGACCATACCTCCGGAGGAGGTGGTGGAGGAGCATGAATTGTAGGTGGCGGGGGGATGTCGAAGAGTTTTCTCAAGGCCCTTACAGAAGGGCTGACACTGGCAGTATCAAGTCTATCGACTGGGGTGTCAGGTTTGAGATCCACTGTAGATTTTGTGTTTTCAGCAGCCTCAGGCTGTGCGGGAGGGGGTTGAGGTGAAGCAGGAGGAGTGGACCCAGGGAAAAACCTTTGAAGCTTTGCTAAGAGGCCTCTCTTGTGCCTTGGAGATGAGCTGTGAGGAGGTTTAGAAAGCCGTGCTGATGTGGCATCTTGGCTGGAGTAGCCACTGGATGGGGAGACGGTTTTGCTTAGCTTATTCTCCTGCAGTGGTTCCTGCTTCTCTTGTGAAGCATCTTTGGAAACAGTTCCCTCAACCTTTGCAGCTTCCTCTGCCTTTTCTGCCTGCAGCTGAGATCTGATGGGACTGAATGACACAGAACCTGTAGAGTCTTCCAGAGAACTGGTGTCAGCATGGTATCCAGGGCTGTCTATTTTTTTTGAGGGCATAGGAGAAGATCCAGATTTGTTTTTTTCATTTTCATCACCTGAGGCTGAGATGGTATGGAGAGCAGATTCCCCTGAAGTGACCCTCACCTCTGCCAGATCACGTGACCGTCGCTTCATCTTATTGTGAAGGGAATAGGATCGGTTTGGAGGAGGAGGAGCCTTCTTAGACTTTA
Source organism: Pagrus major (assembly GCF_040436345.1). NCBI lineage: Eukaryota > Metazoa > Chordata > Actinopteri > Spariformes > Sparidae > Pagrus > Pagrus major. The sequence continues at coordinate 24,615,571 of NC_133230.1, read as the reverse complement.
TGACAGAGAGGCTACGTGCAAACTGTCCATCTTTTTTCATCTCGCCTCCCTTATTCATGAGATTGCCATTGGAGGTGCAATTTGAAGCCTTGGAGGAGTGAACGCTGACTTTGTCCTCTTTAGCCGAGCCATCTCCATCCTGGGACCTCTTCTGTCTGGGGGTGCTGCTGCTGGAGATGGTTGAGGAGTCAGATACCAAGGTCTCTGAGGACTCAGAGTTGCTCCAACAAGAGCTGTCAGACATATTGGGAGGCTTGTAGCGAGAGGCGGAGGTGATGGTGGAGGCTCTGGAGGAGGCCCTGGAGGAATTGTCTCTGGTATGAGAGGCTCGAGAGGAAGCACGGGAGGAGGATGGGCTGGACAGCAACAGGCTGCTCTTGCTGACGGTGCGGACGCTGTTGCGACTCCGTCCACGGCTGATCTCCACCACGTCGATGGAGGGTGGCAACACAGCATTGGGGATGATTTTGGACATGTACATAGCCTGGGGTGACATGGACATGACAGGGCTGGGCGGCTCCTGCTGGAGGCTGTTGGCAGAGGTCAACCAGGGAACGGCCAGGGACCGAGGCCTCTGCTCGCCTGACAAGTCAGGGCCCAAGCAGTGCAGCAGGGCCAGGTCATCCCTATGACCAGCATGGGTGGCACCGAGCTGCTCTAGTTGCTCTTTGTTGAGGGGCTGGATGACATCCATGTCTTGAAGGTTGGAATTGGCTCCTTGTTGTGACTTTGCTGCATGCTGTGGCCCATCAGTCGTTGGGCTTTCGTCAGATTCACCATTATAATGCTGCTCCTCATCTAACCTGTGAGCCACTGTCCAACCCCCTCTGTCCAGGCCTGACGGGAGACAGGAAGACCAGTCAGCACAAGTTTGTAAATGGACATGCAAAGAAACAATCAATCCATTTATTTTCTATAGAAACGACTGTAACATAGCCATATGTAACACCACAGTCACTCTGAATGTACTCATTCAATTCAAAAAGTAATAATGGATGGATGTTTTATGAAAGCAATACATTTAAATAATGAGCTACATACCCAGTTCTCTCTGAACATGCTGTGGGATCCCCGCAACAGTCTTCCTGTGTTTTCTCCTTGTCTTGGACTTTTTCCCAGAGTTCAAGGGCCTGAATGTTGATCCTGGGCAGACAGAGGCACCAGAGAAAAGAGAAAAATGTGATCCTTTGATCCATTTAAACTAAAACTAATCTGTAAATCTCATCATTAAGGGGAAACACGACGGGTAACATTATTTTTTCATGCAATGGTCAATTTTGAGGCTTTGAGCAATGTTGCTTCCATAACATGTCTTCTTTCAGAACAGTAAATTAAGGCCTTGGCAAATTTTTTCATTAATAATATCGGAAAATAAACAAAAAATAAAGACATTTGAACCTCGCTTTATCCAATGTTTAGATTTCTGTTATAGAAATGCATGCAAATCGGTGCATTTTTAATTAAATAATGCCTCACTTTCGTACTTTACATAAAATTTCTAAAAAACTGTTAAAAAGTAATTAATGTAAGGATTCTACTAGGGAAGTTTGAAAAGTGATAACTATTTGTTAAAAAATCTACCCCATTCACCTGCAGTGTCTCTCCTTCAATGTTTAATCTGTCATTTTACGTGTGTGCGTCACCATATAGTACGTTGTATAATGACCAAGATTACTTACAAATAGTATTTACAGTTGTGGTTACCTTGCCTGGTGAGTCCAGAGCGGGAAGATCTTGAGGACACGGATGACTGCACAGAGACGACTGAAGTTGAGTCAGCAATGGTGCTGTCGGTCATAAACCCTCCACCATCCCCGTCTGTGTGGATCGTCATTGATGACTAACAAAAGGAGAAACAATATCATTTGGACGAAAAATCGCTTGTACAAGAACGGTGCATTTGCAGTAAGTGTAAGAAAAAAAAAATGCAATTCTGGGTGTGATGTGTCACTTACAATTGTGCTTTCATTATCCAGGTACTCCACTGCATTATTGGTTTCTGCAACGAAAGTATCATTTAACTGCAGATTATAATAGCATTTAACATTCTTAAGAGTGTTTATATCCTCTGGTGCACACCCTCTTGAGTAGTATACATACAGTTATCGACATCTTGGCATGAGACACCTCTAATTTAGTGCACAGACGTAACACTGCATCATAATGTGTTTTGTACCTTCCTGCTGCATCATTTTTAACCCCTCCAGGGCCTCAGTGTGAAGGTTCTCCAGGTACCTCGGCCTGCTGGCCTCAATGAACACGTTCTCCTGGAACAAGGGGGGTGCCGGGGTCTTGTCATCGTCGTCTCGCCTTGGGGCAGCTGGAAGTAGAGGGGAGTGGGAGAGGGGGATCAGCCTGGATGAACTCAAAGCTCTCTGTGTTACTGTAACAGTAGATAAGTGGGCCATATGGCGGGGATGAGAGAGCGTTCAGGTGTCTGCCAGGGGCATTTAAGCACAGGAAGAGTTAATGTGTTTGAGGGTTAATACTTGAGAGTGTGAGTTAAAAGGCTAAATTCAACTCAGGCAGGATTAAACTCCAGTGACTCTGACAATGACTTAACACGGGATTATCATATCAAAAATCCACCGTCAGCAGCATGTGCTTTAGCCTAATTATCATTTAATTAGACAGTGAGAAGGGCACTGATTAAATTGCTGTCAGGTCTTGTTGCATGTACATCAGTTCAAACTTTTATCACTAATTATAAAATACCTGCGATACCATGTCATGAGCCATGAAAAAAAACGCCCAAAAAACTGCTTGCTATGTAGTTTTAGGGAAGAATTTTTTATCAGAAGAGAAAGATCTTCATTGACTGATTTTTGTATGCCTAAACAAATAAACTCTTCATTTCCATGACTAAATAAACAATTCTGTTTTACTTTGTCTATATTTGGCAGACCCTGCCACCTTTGTAACTTCAAACAGTGTTCGGGGGACCTTATTATCCCCTGGCTCCCCCAGCTTATCATATCATACAAACTCATATGTGAACCTTTATAAACCTATTCTGATGAGTTATTGTCACAGAAAATCAAGTTAAGTTGTTGGTTTTAATGATATGATTTTTACTTATAGAGTGCCAAACTCTGTATGAATTATTAGTTTTGCATTTTAAAAAGACTGCATGTAAAAATTAGGAAATCTTGATAAAACCAGGATAAAAGACAAAAACTGCTGTTACAATTCGCTCTAAGTTTGCTGACTAACTGACATGTGATTCAACTCTGTGATGCTTCCAGGAGACAGTCTGGGATCAATGGGCTAACAACCTGCTAAGACACTTTTATGTAATAGCGACAGCTGCTCCGCATTTAGCCTCCTACTGTACTCCACTGTCTCTAAAAGACCATGCTGGAATTAGCCTTGACAGTCATGTGCTCTGTGATCGGTACTAATTATTACCACTGTCTCTTCTGTAACAGCATTACGGGTGACAGAAAATACCAAGAAACGATTATCTATAAATATGCAAAAATCTTTTTTCGTACTGTAATTTAGAGCAAATATTAGCTGTTAAAGTCAGACTTTAAATCACAGCACATCAGGAGAGTAAACATAAAGAACTGACAGTGGATTTTATAGTCTAAAGTTCCAGTGAATGACCACGCTTTCATTACTTTACTGCCTGTCTTAGGCGAGCCAGTTGATCCAGCCTCTATCTCTGTCTCATTTAAACAGCAATGTCAACAAGGAGCGACTGGTTTCAGTCATAAACCAATCACATCTATTGTGTCACAATTCACTTACCTTTCCTCTTGAAGACTGGTGGAAAGCAGGGAAAATTAGCACTAGAGTTGTTAGTCAGAAGCACCACCATGGTGTCTCATAAATGAAAAGTAATCCAAAAGTACCCTAAAACTATACCAAAGTTGTGCTAAACACGAAAAAATAGATCTAGATGTGCAGTCCGTCAGCTGACAAAAACATCCTGCAAAGATCAAGACAGGATGATAATCTTGCTTGTTTTTGATGGAGTTGTTGTTGTGTCAGTTCAGGTCCATGCGGAGCAGAAAATGCCACCACAGCCAATAGCCAGTCAGAGCTCAGACACTAATCCTCAGCAGCCTAATTCTCTACTGTATCTCCCCCACACGCTGCTCAACAAGAACCAGCGCAGCATCCCACTGTTGCCCCCCATCTGCAGGCACGCTCGCCCCGGATTGGTCAGTCGAGGCACAGATCAAACTGAGATCATTCATGTAAACACTGAAGGGAAGGGAAAGCTGTTGTCAGGGATTTGAGGTACGAGGGCATCACGGGTGGCTCCCTCTTACTTGCTCCACTGTTAATAAATAACACTACACAAAGGACAATCTTTTTTTAACACAGCAAATGAGTTCGCCTCAGATTTCATTTCAAGATGTATAACTTTATTGTTTTGCCACAAGGGGGAGTAAGTGAATTAAAATAATGTATTCCTAAAACAAGATTAAAAACATGTTTGCAGCTCTACAGCACATGGTCACACATGTGAAAAGTGTTCCTTATTGTTTCCAGGAGAAATACATTAAATCTGTTACTACGCAACAAGAACACAGAGGATGACATAAGAGCTTATACTCCTCATCTGGAGAGGCAACACTTTTATAAAACTTGTTTTCGAGGCAGAGAGGTGTTTAGTCTGTTTAGTCTGTTTGTTGCTTTCTTTTCTATTTATGACATTTCAAATTCATTTGCGGCCGAGGGGTTTGTTCACTTCCTGGTGTGCTGAGCAGACGTGACATGGAATGTGTGACATCTGAACAAATGGAAAACATTCCCATGGTCGTGATCCTACTGAGCGAGTCAAGACAAAAGTAGCTTGCAAAAGAAGAAACTAAATGAATCGCATGTGTTACCAGCACATAGCAACGAGTATAAATAAATAATTACTTCAACGGAATCCACTCACTTCAACCTATAGATGTAAACAGAAATGTGTAGAGTAAAGTCAGTCTAGGACAACAGTTATCTGGTTACCATGACATTACACACTCGACTGGAGCGGCCTGGAGTGATGTGATGGGTGGAGCACGACTCCACGTTAATGAGGGGCACATATTATCACTGCTCCTGTGATCTCATTGTAATTGTGTCCATATTAATCACTGACATATTAAAGACACCATCTGTCACTTGGTGGATTGTGCGGAAGCTGGAAGCTGGTGATTACGTATGAACCCCCCAAACTGATGTTTACATCTCGGATTTGGGTAAACGCACTAAATCTAATGGATGTGATACTGCATGACCAGAAACGCTAATGAGGAAAAACAATGTGTTTAGAAAAAAAAAAAAAAAAAAAAATCAGCTCAAGGGCGGGATGATGATTAGATTTTATGACATGTAAATAACGGTGGATTAAAAGTAGAACATTTTCACTGAGCCAAACATCTGTTAGAAAGTTTGTTTTGGAAAAATATGGATTCTGTAGCAGTAAACAGAGACAGAAGGCTTCAGGAGATATGTTGCGTCATCATCTACTGTAAACAAATTACAAGCAGCGACACAGACAGCAACAGCAAGACTGTTGTGATATGCAACCATGGCAATACTTTGTACCCAATTTTAGATAAGGAGCACTGTTCTGTGAGCTGTCTTAGGTTCAGAAAGAAGATATTGATTGAGAGGTTTCAGAAATGTTTATTTCTTTTTAAAATCTTTTTCTTTTTCATTTTAAAGCAATCATTTTCTAGCAAGGTTTCAAAATAAGAGCATAGACATTGTCTTTATATTTCACATTTAACATTTATTTATGACCAACATTTTATTCTAAAATTACTGAGGTTATGAGTAAATGTTAGATTTTTTTTCATTTTTAATACTTTTAATTAATGTAGGTAGCTGTTTGATTACATTTTCCATACATGGTCTAAATGCTTTTTTTCAAGCTGGCTCAACACTGCCAGGACCAAAATTCTGTCTGGGAAGTATTGAATTGTTACGTTCTGGATGTGAAAGATTTAACTGTATTGGGTGTACAAATACAGATGTCATCCTGTAAAATACCCACTTGTCTTCCTTTATTTTAACTAAAGAATATAAACCTCCCTCCAGGTGGCTAAAATCCCCAAATTCCCAGAAAAAAACAAAACACTGAGATGGTGCTCAAAATGCCTCTTTCTAAACCTAAAAGAAAGGTTGACCTAGAGAACTAATACTGTTGTTTGACAGGGATTGACAGCTGATTATCTTCTGTGAAGTTCCTCTCAATATCATCTAATAAACGTGCAGGTTAAAACGCTAGGAATGAGGGAAAGACGAGTTGCTCAGCTTCACATCAATACAGTTAAAATGTACTGTAATGTACAGTTTAAGACACCTGCACCACACACATACACAGTGACACAGACAACCTGATGTGACTCTACGTAGGAGCACTTCATGGGAATCAAACCGATGCAACTACCCCACACACACCTTTCGTCCTTGCCTCAACTTGCCCCTCTCTCTTGTTTTGCACCGCCAGGCAGACAGCCATGCAGAGACATTATCTTCAGCTCTGTGGGTGCTGCTGTCTGCCAGGTGCTTAAGCCTCTCTAATCAGTCCAAACCCAACCGAACACACCGTGATGACAGTGGGAAAGGGCTGATCGAGGCTCACCGTTTCTAAAAGCAACAGTCTCGATAGACTCGGCACACGTGTTAATACGTGGTGGTCAAAGCTTGTGAGCTCCGATGACTGTTTTCACGCTCTTGGCTTCCAATGCATTGAGTCTAAACATCTCTCCATCAAAGCTGAAGGAACGGAAGGAAGAAGCGTGCTGTGACAAGGACAACAATTGAGGTAACAGATACACCTGCATCACCTGGCACGCTGGGTCACACTTTAATTCACTGTCAGACAATACAATTTGTCTGCCAGTAAACCTGCATGTATCAGATACCTGTAGAAATATACCTCACATGCACACAAATCCATACTACTGCTACTATTATGCAGGTGGCCTCTTTTTGCACCATAATAAATGTCATTACATTGATTTACATCCTGAACCCCCACAGCCTTCACCTATTGCTGCACAGTTTAAACGTCAAAAGTGAAGAATTTCCTCTTCTCAAACTCAGTGACAGTTTCATAGCGTTGAGGTCTCTCTCTTGATTAGTTTAGCCATAAGCAAAGTATTCAATGCCATTAAGCAATACGCAGGAGAACGTAAGCTCCTCAGGCCTGACGGTGCCTGTTTAATGGAAGCACACCTTTGCTACAGGCTCCCATTGTGTGTGATTACAGACAATAAATAACAGTGCAAGGAAAGAGTTCCAGGTTCTTATTATTAGAACAAGAGGACAAAAATATTGGAAGTGTTTTAAATCAGAATTAAAGAGAAATAAATCATTGTCTTATTTGTTACTACTTTAAAAGGTGCAATATGTAAGAATCGGCCAATTCATCCTCAAAACAAATGGGGGGCAGCATATCACCACAGTAACCACTAGCTGATGCTAACTGTAGCTGCAGTTAGCTAGTTAGCTCAATATGTTGTGCAGTTAGTGGTCCAGACAGGGATTTCGGAGCACTGGGCCAGCTGGTTAGCATGCTAACTTAAGTAGATATCTCTGCAATGCAATACATAGACAGCATAAGGTAAAAACTGTCAATTCTACACATTCTATTGATAATTTTAGTTAATTTTTGAATATTTTCAACTAAAATTTTGCACCTTTATGTCAAGTTGAAATGAAAAATGCCCTTTTAACACTTTCAGATCACACCCACAGCCATATTGTGCACCTATTTGCAAAAAACAAACAATCAAAACCTTATCGAAATCGCAACGCGGCCTAAATCTGTCAAGATAATTGCAATAGGATTTTTTTTGCATATTGTTCACCCCTAGTGCGTTAGCATGCTAACATTTGGTAATTAGCACTGAAGACAGCAAAGGCAGAAGTCATTAGGATTTATCCTCTGGGGACCATAAATGTTGACATTTTGTGGTAATTCATCTAATGGCTGTGGAGATGAATCAAAATGGTCGAAAGACCAACAGGCAGACAATTGCCATCCCTACAGTCACACTGCTAGCATGGCTATAAATGTTATAGCAGTTTGGTTTCTATTTCATAGGACATACTATTTTTTCATACTATAATAAAGCATTAGTTCGACAAAAAAATTGTCATTGTAACTTGTGATAATAACTGTGTAACACCATATACTGTGATACCGTAAAACCATGATGTACAATCGTTTTTGTTTTTCTTTAATTGCACCCCGGGGACAAATAAAGTTTTTTGAATGATTGAACTGAATGAATTTGCACCATGAAAATCACACACGGTTGCAACCCTAATGCCAACATTAGCATTTATCTCAATGCACAGATGTGGTAAAGGATAGCCACTTAGAGCTGCTTGCATGGCTGGAGACTTTTGTTTGCCATTAATTCTACATCTTCAGAATAAACAAAATAGTACATCACGTCCCTAACACTAAAAAACACCAGGCTGTGCTGATACAAACTGGGCATGTCCTACAAGCAGAGTGCAGGCTTATCAAAGCTCCAGTCCTTGACTATGTATTGAAAGTGCAGTATGTACTTGGACAGGAAAACTACATAAATAACCAACATTGTGTGCCCACTATGAGGTACAGTAAAACCTCATTATTATCTTCACATACAGAACAGTGCAATCCCACCCTTTACAGAGTTGCTTAAAAGTTACCTCACTGTACAACAGAAGTCATGACCGATGACTCACAAAACTTTCCAAGCACATATTTATCAGTCTCTCTGTAGACTTGCCACAGTGTGTTGGCAAACATTTACCTTCGTGACAATAGCCTGTGCAGTTGGTGCAACATATCTACACAGCTTAACAATGAAACAATGTATGATTTCATAAATAATAACTGTGGCTCTAGGCCGTCCTGTTTAGTTTGGTAACACTGACACCAGACGTTCAAGGACTGCAAAGAATAAAAGGAACTTGATTAAATGAAACTAGAGCACATTGTTCAGTTGGGACTAGAGGGCAAACTGGCTCTTACCAAACTTCTCTTACCATATGAGTGACCTAAATATGATCTCCTCTGTCATTTGGGTGTGGTGACTGTTCATCTATTGAAACAAAATCCTAGTAAATACCCATAAAACCCTGTGATTATAAACAAGAAGTTGTGCAACTGTTTACTATACAGGTAGGCAAGTCCTCAACTACAGAAATTCCCACAACGTCAGCATCAGCTTGATTCTCCCATAACACATGGGCAGGCTGTGTGTATGTGTTTGTGTCAGCTCTTTAGGCTCACATTAATTTTCAGAGATGGAAAAAATACATAACCCTTTCCTCCCTCTACTATGGCGTTTACCTTGAAAGAATCAACTAGTGCTTTTCACACAAAAGGTTAAATGAGTTCATCTCTCAGACGGAAACACCTCCCACAGGTTACAGTGTATTTAAAAAAATGACCTGGTTTATCATTTCCCGCCATGACAGCAAGAAAGTGAAACTCTAATAGATGTCAGTTTTCTCAAACCTGTTCTCCTGACCTACATTGTTATTGTGTCATCATAACACTACAACTACAACAACACCCTGTGTTACACAAACACACAAACAATATTAAATAGGTACCATTTGTTGTAGTACATTTCTAACAGCAACATCAGTTTTCAGAGAAACTACATTTCCCATAATGCTTCCCAAAGCTCCTGTAAGTATTTCACCTAAGTGTAACACCATCTTGTTTTTTTTTTTAGCCATAAGTGACCATATTTGGGCACGAGAGTGGAGCTGGAGGAAGATATCCTAATTGGATCTGACGCCGTGGTAGCCATTTGTCAATCGCAAGGTAGCCACGCCCTAAAGCATACCCTGCTTTACCACGTATATTATCATTTACAAAATCAACATCATGTTGTATTGAAGAAGATCCGAAACTAGCGATTGAGACGATAACCTCATTAGGAAACTGTTTACTGAGGTAATAAATCAAGTGAGAAGTAGGGCCATTTTCTCATAAGCTTACATAAAATTGGACAGCTTTTTGCAACCAGTGGAGTCGTCCCCTGCTGGCCTTTAGAAAGAATGCAGGTTTAAGGCACTTTTGCATTTGCTTCACTTTAAACTCTCCAGGTTACAAATGAGTCTTGGAATCTAAATTAGGATGGTGTAACTTGTGCCTTGTTGCCTCCATGGTGGTGTTGATTGTTTTTCCTTTCACTTCCCTTTAACTTCTTCTGCTATTTGTCATCCAAAAGCCTAAGCTTGAGCTCCACTTTGCCTGAAAACATTTTTTTTTATTTCAGCAGCAAAGTAATCTGCCTTATGCACAATCTAGCAGATTTTACACAAAAACTAGCCTGTTGATGAACCCGCGAAGGTGCAAATCTTTTATACAACTTTATCAAAACTGATGTGGCAATGCTTTATCAGTGTCCACATGCTCCACATAGCACCTTTACCTTAACTGGGCTTTACACCGCATGATAAGCTGACAGTACAGTACTCAGCTTACTGACAGTAAAGCAGCAGATAAATCAACTTAACCATGACATTTTTCCTAAATGAATCAGTGTCTGTAAGAAAATATTCAACCAGGGAAGTCAAATAAAACAGCTCATGTGATCTGCCATCTGGCATGTATGCCAAACACACACTCTCACACACAAAGGACTCCCTATTTAAACCTTCCTCAAAGAAATATCTTTAAAAAGATCAGGAATGTGAGGAATCTCTGAGGGAGTGTTTCGACTGAACAGGTGACCTTAGTAGGACTGCATGACCTAATAAGTCTTAACTTAACCTTATTTCCATTCAACCAAACTCAGGAATTGCTCTTCGAACTAAATTAAGCTAAGGCAGGATTTTGGCAACCAGAGTTGCATAACCGAGAGAGCTGCCGTGTAGTTTAACAACGTAACGAGTAAACTGACAACACGGCGGGGACATAAATCACTGTCAGACAGGTACGCAGAGACAGGCATTGAAAGTGTAAGGAATTAGACAAGTGGATGTGAATCAACACGTAAAGACAGATCAACTCTGCTTTTGACGAAACACTGTCCAGGTAATCAGGGAAGACAATGCAGAGTTAATGGGTTTACCATACTGAAGGGTCCAGGAGGCCAGACTTTATCGCTCCAAAAACTGCTACTGTGCAGTTCCCCCTCTGGTCAAACTCCACTGGCCGTGTTTACAAAGGGTCGGATAACCCCAGGGTGATAGGGTTTAGACACTCACCCTCACAGGGAATCTAGTTGAACCTGCATTGTCATCCTTAAATGAAAACTGAAAAGACCAGGAGATTAACTTGTGTCATGTGTAGTGGCAGGTTACTTTGTTAGGGGCTTATCACATGAATACAAGCACATACTAGTACGGCTGCCTGTTCATTGAAGATTTTCAGTGCTAGCGTCTGCATGATACTTGAGTTTTGTGACAGATACCAAAAATGTTTTAATTTGAGAAATATAGACATGGTTTTCTACCAAAACCTTTTACTTCAAAAAGGTGCAACATGTAACAATTGGTCACCTGTCAAATTCATACTCAAAACAAATAGGGGGCAGTGTACCACCAGAGAAGCTGCTAACTGCACTTGTAAGCTCAGCTTACCCTGTAGCTAGCTGTTGTATTAGCTGAGTCTCCCCGGACTGGAAGCTCAAGGCAACGGGTGAAAATATTCACCAAAATCTCTGTTATATAGTTATAACATCAAATTGCTCGTTTCAAAAGATAAACACTCGAAAACCCAAAGGATATTCAGTTTACCATCATATCATAAAAAAAAGAAAAGCAATATCCTCACATCTTACTTAAAAAAATCAATGATGTATTGTAGAAGACTATTGAGGTTTGATACCCAGGCATACATACACACACACATGTGAGCACCAGTGTGTCAGTACGAGGAGGAACAATGTGAATGGAGGGGTCAGGAAAAACAGAACCCCTTGTTCCCCCTCACTGTAACTGTCCTGGCATGGCTTTTAATTAACTGGCACTGTGCCCGCCATACCAGGCATTTAGTGGGCAGGAGGCCCCTCTGGCATCAATACAGATCATCATCAGGGGCTCGGCTGAAGGTATTCAATTTTCTGGCCAGTGTGTTACACTGCACTACATCCTGCTACTGTAATAAACCTCCTCTGGATGCATTGTGGGAATTCTTCTCTAATCAGAGGAAGCGTCAAGCGGGGAGCTTGCTACGGTTGTTGCCAACACCAATAACCTGCATGTCATTACAATGGTTGATAGCTGAGCATTCAAGAGTGACATATGACAATACCGGACCCATAAATCACTTAACAATAGAAATACTTCCAGCATTGAAGTGATATATTTCTGTAACCTTGAGGCATTGATTTAAGACAGTAGATATACCATTGTGGCCGCCATCATGACTATCATTAAAGGCTGGTTACAACTTTCCTCCTACAGTGGATGTGTGTCCTCTGCCTCGCTGTGGAAGGTAGACCTTGTCAGAGGTGAAACACCTTATCTGTCCTCGCAGTTAACTTTCTCTTACAAAATCCTTTTCTCTCTTACTGCTTCACACCGCAGCAGAAGTAGCACAATGTAGTGCAAAGATTGTGTAATGCAATCTACATTCGCCTGACAGAGTCAACGCTGACGTCTTCGTCTATGCATTAATCATCCCCAAAAGCCACAATGTGACTGAAAACGTGTTTATACATCTTCATCTTCTGTTGTGGGTATAGTTGACTGTGTGAGTTTGACTCCAGTGGAAATCCCCTCACACCCTTCCAGCTGAACGAAGAGCTCTGGGCTCCCACTTGGAGAAGACGCAGCAAGCGTAACAGGCGGGGCCTCCTCTGTCTGTAAAGCAATTAGCCAAGACTGCACAAGCAGAGCCAGACACACATAAAACAACCCGAAGCAAACGCTGTTTGTGCTTTTGTGTTTTTACATAAGCCAACTCAGTGGAACAAGGTTTAGCTAGTTTGTCTGTGTTTTTTTGTGATTCAGGTCTGACTGCATCACGGTGTGATTAATGAGGGTTTAAAACGTAAGTTAGTGCTCACAGTTCACAAACAGAAAAAAAAACAGAGACAGGACTGCTAGAGTTCGACATGCTGACATACGAGTGCACATGTGCAAGCTCCAACAAGATCCCACAGCTATGGGAAAAGTCAGAGTGTTGCTGCAATTTTCTTCGGAGTGTGTGAATAAGACGGTCACTACGTGTGTCAGTCGGGTTTTTTAAGCTGTTGACTGTGTGGGTGTCTGTGTGTGTCTGCACAAATAAAATACACCGTCCACTTCACGGCAGCCACAGTACAGCACTCTCCAATGTTACCTGAGGACCAGGTAAATTAAGTGATGCTATCACAGAACAAGACAGACACAGATTTCTTTCCACAACAAACAAAGCGAGCAGGAGGTCAGAATGGGAGCAGGAAGTCAGTCTGTCCAAATATCCCTCCAGTGAGCAAACACACATGCCTGGGAGCCAAGGAGTAGCATAACTGGTTCCCAGGAGCTTACACCTATCAGCCACAAAATAAAAAGCACGAACAGGGAAGTGAATCACATTGATCTCATTACAAGGCAATGTTCTGCTTGGAAACCCTTGTCAGGAATGACCAGAGGAACATGACAAAGATCTCAAGGCATCGACCTGGTCTCCAAATACCCCAGATCCCAATCCGATGGAGCATCTGTGGGACGTGCCGGAACAAGTTCGATCCATGGAGGCCCCACCTCGCAGGCCACAGGACGCAAAGCATCCACTGCCAACGTCCTAGTGCCAGAAACCATAGCACACCCCAGAGGTCCTCTGTCCATGACTCGAAGGGTCAGAGCCATGTACGATCCCTGTCCAGGATCATCCCTGAGATGCTCTCAATAGAAATATCTAATAAAGAACTCACTGTTGATGTACAATACATTACAGGACCACAATGAAGGGTTTTAGCCTATTAGCAACAAATGACTTCACTTATGACACATATTTTGTCGTCTCCTTCCTTGCAGGCACCCACTGGTTTATTTCATGTCTGTACAAAACCTTAATGAACTGGCATGGCCTTGACTTAGATAGGGAATTCGGCAGTTTAATGATAGGTTGCTTATATGTTTTGGTTTCTGTGTGTGTCAAAGGTACCTTATCTTGCACAGACCCTGATGATGCATTCAAGGATGTTCTGACATGCAAAAACATTTTGCATTTTGTAAGCCTGCAACTTATTATCATTGTAGATTATTCTGTTTATTTGATTCATCATTTCAACACTAAGAAATGTATTAGAACAATATTTTAAAAAACAACTAAATGACTTCAATTCACAATGATATAAAACATAAAGAGCAACAAATGTACACATTTGAGGTGCTGAGACAAGCCAACGTTTTGTTTGATAAATGACTTTCATAATTAATCGAATAAGTGAGTCAGTCCCCATAGACTCCTGTATTATAATACAGCCTGGCACAAAAACAGCTTTGGTTTCTGTGCAGCATGGGACGTTTTATATAAGTCACTTGTTTAAATTATATTAAGGACTAAAGTTGTGCATAATTAATAGCATGGTCGCTTTGAGTGACAGCCAGCCGCTAGTTGTCTCGCTATCTGTCATTATGTAACATGTACAGTCAACTACACCACAGAACAACTGCTAATCTGCAAACACAAGAGGGAATAAAATGGCCTTCGAGCACGCTGCAGGCTCTTACCATGACCGTTACCTTGTGGATGAGCCTGCCTTCCTGACTTCTGTCCTCCTTTGTGTCCACCCTGAGGCCCAGCAGGGTGTCCATCCAGAGCCAAGTCGAGTGCAGGGCCGAGACCCAGTCTCTGCCCCTTAGCGTCCAGATCCTTTCTCTTCTTGCCCTTCAGCCAGCCCAAAGCCCGGCCCAGGGAGTGACTGCGCTTCTTACGGCCCCTTTTGGTATGCTTCTCCTGGGCAAAAATATCAACCACATCCTGGGGAAGAATGTCTCCAACCCCCAGCGAGTCACGGTTAGACATACCGCCTCACACTGGAGCTACGCCCTGAAAAAGAAAAAAAAGAGAGGGGAGATATAAATTTAATTTTAAGTCATCAAAAGATATTATTTACACCCTCAATGTGCAGTTGAGCTTTTGCATTTACTTCAGATGGGGTCCGTGCTAACACCTTTAGCATAGCAGCTAAAGTGAAGACTTCACCTTAAAAAAGGTTTCAATTCAGTTTGGGATCTCGGGGCTTCCAAAGACTTTGCCGGACAAGATGTATGGAGAAGTTGTATCTTTTTTACCCTTATTTTTCTTACATATTAAAAGTCCCCATCTACTTCAGTTGTTTAGGAGAAAGGCTGAAAAGCTGTGTTGCTGTGAAGCTCCAGAAATTATCTGCGGACTACAAATCTTCACCTGTTTTTCGATCGGCACAAGGTGGAGTAGATAATGACTGAATTTTTATTTTTGCAGCATCAGACAAGCGTTCATAGTTGCAAAGTCTTACTCTTGAGACCACCCCAATGTGTACGTGTGTGTATGTATCTGTTTGTGTTTGTGTCGTCTCCGTGGGCACTGCTCATTCAACACACACGCTCAGCCTACACAGACCCCCCTCCTGCCTCCAGACCAAACTTCACAGTTCTGCAAAGAAAGAACTGGCACCGCTCCCTTCATTCCATAACATGGAGTCATGATTCACAAAGCCGCACCCGTAGGCTCATGAGCTTTTACACACATCTCAACAGCACAGTGGGAAGAGAACAGAAAAACAAACAGTCACTAATGGACAGTGTCCATCCATTTGTCAATGAAGTGTTGTTTCCTCTTCCTTGTTACGTTTTATTGCCTTCACTCATCTTGTTTCCATTCTCAGTATGAGCTCATCTCTCAGCCTCCTCTCTCCACCACCTCCACCTTGCCAAACTCCTCTACTTTGAGGCAGGTTTCTCAGTCTTGCTCCTGGGAATCTGTAGCTTACACTGGGCTTCTTCCAGCTGTGCACTTTATTAGATACTTATCTCCAGATCACAGGCTAAAAGTGGGATCAGGCTCTTAAGATGACAGGAGTCAGAGCTTGTAAATACGCACACACGGAGACCGAGGGGAGGTGGGAACTGAGGAGTCAGAGTGAGAGAATTATGAATCCCTGGGTGATTTGCTGTCGAGAAAGTTCGTGAAAGGTTTTTGAATACTATCCAGCCCTAGGCAAGACATGAAATTAAACCACAGAAACCTATCTCGTGTTCTGAGGATTGCAAACAGCTCCTTATCAACAAAGCTCTGTGTAATGCAGAGGGAGGGTTGTGATGAGAAGTTGGATGTTTCGCATGGAAAATCTGTAGGCAGATGTGCATTTTCTAGAGGCAGATTCCTTACATACTGTAATATACTGTCCTGCAATTCAATAGTTCAACTACAGTTCAACAGCACCGCAACCTACAGCCTTCAAAGTTACCATTCAGTTGAATCAACATTTCTCTAAAACAGTTTGAACAAGAACCAAACATTACAGCCTTCTTGAAGGGAGGATTTATTGCCTTACTTCTATCAGTCTACATTAGCTTTAGCAAGGTGTATCTCATAAACCGTCTTCAGTGTGTACTTAAAGTGGAAACAAGTCATCAGTCAGACTAGCGGCTACGAGATGCTGCACATATGATGCATTCATGTGGAATCGGAGTACTTGGAAAAATGAGTTCTCAACTGGGAAAATTCATGTGATTATCCCCTCAAGTCTGAAAGTCAGCCATTTTGGCAACACGACAAAAATCGGGATTTAACTTAAAACATTCAAAAACTAACTTAAATTATCATGTTTTGACATCAAGTTAATCCTTGTGCCCCGAGCTGCACCGCTAACTGAGCTAACTAGCTAACTAGCTAATGTCAGCTTCAGATAGCAAAACTTACAGTGGTTACTCTGATGATATGAAGTCCCCTATTTGTTTGGAGTATGAATTTGACAAGTGGCCAATTCTTGCATATTGCACCTTTAAAGTTTATATACCAAAAAATATGGTGCACAAAGGTAAATGTTTGGTTGATGATAAGGAACTTTCTATTAATTCACCTATTTTCCTATAATTATTGCTCACATTTAATTTGTAGTATGGGATTAGTGTTCTAGATTAGATTGAAAAGTGATTTATTAGCATTAACCCTCACAAATCATGAGGTAAAGTAATATTTAAGTGGTTTTAGGGACTGTACTAGTGTGGCAACAAGTCTGGGACAAAATTACTCTGTAATATAAAGCTTCAAATTTCAGATATCAACACGCCTAAAGGGTGAAAAATTAAACTTATTGATGGGCCACGGACCAGAAGCAAACACCATTGTATTGTTTGTATTGTTGAGATGCAAAATGGCGCTAGGATCTCAAGTTCCCCTAATTGACTGACTTCTTGCAGAAACTGTCACTCTGCCCTCTGTGCTCAGATTATTAAACTAAGGGATCCTACATATTTAAACAGCATTTTTACATCCTACAAAATAAAACAACAACATAGTTTTATTCAAACATTTTTTTTTCCCGCTGAACCTTATGGCGGGGCCAGCTTTTGCATGCAGGCCACAATTTCGTCAGCCCTGGTTTAGACGCTCTCAGCAATAAAATACAACCCATTTTCTTTTTAGCGTCTATGTTGTTCCCACATTTCAACTTAAAAGCTCATGAACACACTAAATTCGAGGAATTACTGCCCAGCATGGGAAATGGGACCATCCAAAGAGTATGCGAATGTGATATGACGTTTATCAGCTATAATGTTTACCCTGTTCACCATTTTAGTGAGTTAGCATTCTACATTTGATAATTACCACGACACAAAGGGAGAGTTGAAGCTGATAGGAATGTCATTAGTTATTGCAGGTACTAGACGAACTAAAATTTTACCTGATGATGGCGCCTAGGATTCTTCCATGAATGTTGGTACAAAAAATAATGGCAATACATCCAATAGTTGTTGAGCTAGTAAGGCTATAAAGAAGAGTTAAGTCTGGTTCTGCCCTCTTCAGAAGGAGAGATTTGCATCCACACTCCTGACAGGAGTATGCAGCCCTGTATGAGAGGCTTAAGATGAATACTTGAAGTACTTGAATGCGTTTCTAAACTTTATACATACATGGGCATTTTGAAGTAATTTGTTATCTTAATGTAGCCGAGCTGAACTTGTTATTCACTGCAGCACATCTGAAGTGGCGCAGTGTGTATGGAGCAGACGTAACGAGTGAGTTGTAGTGAAAGGACAATAACAAGAAAAAGCATCCATCTTCTCCGGAGAAAAGTACCAGGCCTCTCCCTGCGTTAAGCCCTGTGTTTCTCCTGCTCCAAATTACAGTCATTTGGGCATGACTAAGATCCGTGCATCAGTGCTGGCTACAGTCGCCAATAATCAGACGCGTCTCTCAGGAGAAGAGGGGCCTGGCTCACTCATTTATAGCCCACGGGCTGTGGGGAGTGCATCAACTCCTCGTATTATTTCCATCACAGAGAGACCAGAGTAATGTAAAGAACTCTGAGACCACCCAGCAGACCGCTGTCTGTGCAGTCCGGTCTCGAGGGTTTGACTCATGCCACCATTGCTGTGGTAACACATAACAACCGGCAATTTTCAGTTTTGCAAACAAATTTACCGAGGTGACGCACAAAAGTGGAGTCTCCATTAAATCTGTTACCCCGCTAAAAATATCTGTTTGATGACGTCTATTGTCTTATGATTTATGCAAGAAAATGTCACAATCTAGGAAAAAAGTCGCCGTCATAGCCCTCTCTCTAGCAAGTAAGCTTTACAAAGACAATCTCTCTTCAGAGTTAAAGCCGGCATCTTAATTACAGAGTTGCTTCATTGTGCCAGCAATCACTTAACCTCCAACCACACCTCTCAATTCACAAATACACAAGCTAAGAAGAATCTAAAGTCAGACCTTTTTAAGGACTTGTGGCACAAACCGGGCTAAAAACCTCCACCAACATCGCATACACAACATTACATCAGGTTGTATCATATCATCATAATGATCATGATCAGGTCATATGCCTGAAGCTTATTTGCAGACAAAAATGTTGTATGTTCTCTCTCCGTCTCACTCTCACACACACACACACACACACGCACACACACTAAGCTCGCTGTGGTTTTCCAGCCCCATTCCTGCCAGAGCAGGCATGTGTTCCAACATGCTGTTTACTTATCCTTTACAAAAGAGGCCAGGCTCTCACATTGGACAGGAGGTACGGCTCAAACACAGCAAACCTCAACGCAGTGTGTCAATACATGCAGCACTGACTGATTATCTGACATTGACAGCAGTGTGTACATATCAGCATGAAGTAAACTGGAGCTGATAATAGTTTACACACTGTCATGAAATAGACTGGGAGACTAAGCACATGTGAAAATCACATTTATTGTGTGCTTTTTACAGCTATATATCCTTGAGCATGAGTATATAAATTCTACAGTAAATGTGGGATTTCTCTTCATGTTTACACAGGCGGGTCAACAACGTTAAAGCAAAGCACAGCACAGTAGCATAGCTTACTGTGGAAATCCAAACCCAAATCCATGAATATACCAAAGATTTCCATTTTACAGCGGGCTCTACTGTACCTTTCTTTCACAAACTGGTGTGTTAAAGAAGCAGGAAAGCCAGTTTTTGTTATATATGAAAATGACTTTAATCCAAGTGACTAAAGCGTGTACACACCCTCAACAGATGCGGAGCAAGTGCAAATAATTCTCACTATTTGTTTTTAAGATGAATGCCTTTAAGGTAGGATCTACTCCAAATGGCAAATGGGATACTGACTTAAAAGGAGCTTGTTCTTTCTTTTTTTCCCCCCTTTCCATCAGTATTTTATCTATGTTCAAGTGCATGTAATATCTTGAAAATTAAAAAGTCAATTTCTGCAACAACAAAAGCTCCTCTTACCCACAGAAAACACTGCTCCTGAAACGCCTCATCAGTAGACTCGCCTTTGACTTCATGAGATCACACTATGTTGTCATTAATGCCTCCTGTTTGGCATGTAAGACGGCTCAGGCATATGTGAGCTAACCAATCAGAGGAGACTAGTATTCAGAGGGAGGGGCCTTGAAGAGACAGGAGCTAAAACAGTGAGTGTTTCAGACAGAGGGGGGATACAGTGCTGCAGCACTGGACAGTATGAGAAAACTGATGTGTTTTTTAAACATTAAAAAAACATTTAGTACTAACCCATGATAAAATTATGAAATCTGAAAATGAGTGTCATGTGTGAACAGTTACTGAGACCCACTGGATTGATTTTTAGAGGTTCTCAAACTTTATCAGCCCAAGTACCCCCTTTTGCTGATTTTGGAATAGGCCTACAAGTACCACTATCACCCAACTACAACATTTTGCTGAGAAAACTGCAAAAGAAAAGCTAGCGCATAATGCAATTAATGAAGGATAATCCACCTTGTGATGAATATATCATTAAAAACAACTAATGGAGCTGAAGAGTTTCAATTAGTGCCTCCTGAGTAGATTTATTTTAATACTTTGGCCGTAACATTTCAATAAATTCAATCTTGATATCAATGTGTTACAAACAGTACAGTATAACAGCAAGTAAGTACTGCTTTACAGTACTTATTTAGTAAAGCTGTGCTTGTTGAGTTTTTGACTTAATTCGGTTTAACACTTAAGTTTAACAGTAACCTTGTCAATCTCTAATCATCAAACACAACTGTAAATATTTTTTTTCTCCAGCTCAAACACAAATAATCTTTTAAAAACATACTTTCAGGAACCTTTTTTTTTTCATTTTCCTCTCTCGTGTACCCCATGTAGTACTGCCGCATACACATAGGGGTACACCCATTTGAGAAACACTGTTTTATGTAAAAAAAAAAAACTAAAAGAAAACTGCGCCGACGGAGTGAAGAATTAGGTTCAAACATTTCATAAAAAGTAGATTACAATATACATTCATTGTTGGACGAATTAAAAAAAACTCCAACTGCAGGGTACAGCAGCCCTCGTTACATAATACGGTAAACTCACAATACTGACTTCATGCTCAAGTGTAATCACGCTCTTATCAACTCTGGAAAATATGAACAATGTGAATTTTGCAGGCAGTGGTGGGGGCACGGGGGAGGGGTCCAGAAACAGTAACTTTGACTGCGGTGAGTCACACAGGGAAGCTGACGGAGCAGACTCCCAATGCCTCACGGGGATAAGGCAAAGCCAAGAGGGAGTGGCAGTGATACAGGCAGCCGCCTTTGTTTGAATTAGGACTGGCTCAGCTTAACCAGGAGGCCATTCACATCTACGCCTGAGCTGCCGGGTTTCACATGGCATGACTTGGCTGTCAGTGAGCGAGGTTAAGGTCAGGCTCAATGTGATTAGTCTTTACAAGAAGTAAATAATAGATCAACGAGGTTAATGTTCTTCTCTTTTTAAGGGAAATGGATGTTTTGGATCTGTGCCACTCTTACTGGTGAGATCACCGGAATAGGCTTTACGGTAACAGCCAATTTGGGCAAAACACAGTCCTTAAACCACATTTTAAGAGTGACTCTGTAACTAAATGGCAAGTGTGTAGCAGTGTGAAAAAAACTGTAACTGTGTGGCACCTGAAGGCATCAATCAGGGCGTTGGCTGTCTTCTCTGGGCATTATCAAACAAAGGAGAGCACTGCTACTCAAGAGCAACCTTGTCTGGGCGACAGCTCTGCATGTGCAAACACTCGATGAACAAGAAATGTGCAGCGATGGATGATAAAGGAACCACGACACAAAGTGGAAATCTTCAATTACACGACTTTGAAATCAGGAAACCAGGAAAGATTTCCCATTTCAGGGGAAGCAGTGTCCTCATTTTTGCACTGACAGAGAGGATTACAAGAATGTTTCCTACAGTCTGGTTTCATACCAACATATCAGCATAAATACACAGTGGCGAAGGACTTGGACTGAAAGACAATCCCTTGTGACATTATGCGGTCCCTTTGTTTGCTGCTGAAAGGGTAGAGTTACAGAAAAATACCATGTAGGTAATGACAGTGATAAAAATAAACAACAATAACACTGTAAGACAGTAATGACACAAATAAACCCAAAATGCTATGTAACTGAACTCACTGAGGTTACAGACGCTGCATGTGTGTGTGTGTGCGCGCGCAGTGGTACCGTGCAGAGATCTGTGGATAGGGTAATGCAAGTTGGCGTGCTGCGAGGCCGCTGTAGCCATGCAGCAGCTTGTCTGGTAAGAGCAGCGGCTGCATTCCTGAGAGATTGATAATTACCGACTGAAGGAACTCCTCACTCCAAATCTGCTTTCACCCCCCCAAAAAACCTCCGCCTCTCATCCCCTCCTCTTGTTCTCCCTTTCACCCCCTCCTCTCTGCCACACATCCCTAATACAGTACAGTGGCCTTGGAGACAGACACAGCCATGAAAGAAAGAGGATAATAGCGGGCGCATGAGAGTCATTTTGAGATAACGT
Organism: Pagrus major; assembly: GCF_040436345.1. Lineage (NCBI taxonomy): Eukaryota > Metazoa > Chordata > Actinopteri > Spariformes > Sparidae > Pagrus > Pagrus major. The sequence goes on along the minus strand of NC_133230.1, from coordinate 24,593,196 downwards.
TATAACATGTGATTGAGTCCACTGAGCGGGATTATTGTTCACTGTGTACTCAATTCAGAGGGGAGTCACAAATATTTTATCTCTATGGAAACAGGAAAGATTTTTCTTTCACAGAATAAGTGGAAACCAAGCATCAAAGTATGAAAAAAACATATTTATACATAAAGAAAAACCTTCTTTAAAAAGGAGACATATATGCTCATTTTCAGCTTTATAATTTCATTTTGAGTTACTACTAGAATAGGTGTACATGCTTTAATAATTTGTCTGAAACACTCTGTTTTAGCTCCTGTCTCTTTAAAGACCCCCCTCCCGAATACCCAGTCTCCTCTGATTGATCAGCTCACACACGCCTGACCCAGCACGGCAAACAACAACAGAGTAGCTGTGCTAAATTAATTCTTACGTGCCAAACTAGTTGCTAGGCACAAATTATGCAAAAGTGTGACGCCGTGACGTAGTCGCAAAGTCACAGAATTAAAGGCGGGACTACTGACGAGGCGTTTCAGGAGCAGTGTTTTCTGTGGAGAGGGGAGCTTCTGTTGGTGCAGAGTTTTTCCTTTTTAACTTTCAAAATCTTTAACATGCACAAGAACCTATAAAATAGTAAAAAAGAAAGAAAAGGCATAATAGGTCCGCTTTACAAAAATAACTCAAACCAATTAATTGATTATCAAAATTGTTGACGACTGATCAGTTAATCATAACCTCTCCAGCAACTAATGATCATTTTTAGCGTTGATTAATCTGCTGGTATTCTTCCCGATTAATCACTTTAACACCTTGTCAAAAACATTTAAAAAAGACTGTGAAAACTGCCCATTATAATTCCCAGAAGTGGAAGGAAGCATTTTCAAATGCCTTGTTTTATGTGACTCTCAGTCCAAAACTCAAAAAGATTATATTTGCTAGCCAAGGAGGCCCAAAAAACTCAACATTATGAAACAAAAGTTAGCAATGTTTTGTATTTTTGCTTTAAAAATGGCATACACGATAAACTGATTGTTCTGATAACTGCTGATTGTCTGTCAACTCATTGATTAATCAATCATTAATCATGCCAGCTCTAATCTTCTGAGCTGCTGATATACTGTAGCTGTCAACTGTGATTTGGAAGTGCACTCCTCTGGTATGTGATGGTTTAATTGTCAATTTTGGTAAGTAACTTTAATGACATTTCAAAATGAATAACAGGAAAGTGCGGCTGTTCCTACAAAGTGACTGTTTAAATTCCTTTTATCTTGGTCTCCATTGTTTACTTCTGTGTTTCTTTCCAAGAAGCAGAAAGAAAACTCATGGAAATTTGGCTTTTCTCTGGCAGGATAAGTCAGCAGCAACAGTGGCTCAGCTCTGTAAAGTGTGTTGTTTGCTTTGCGTCCAGGGGTTGCCAAGGGTCCAAGTCTGGACTGCAGCCTCTGTGGAGCTTAAGACCTCTGAACTGACAGGTCAGTGAGGGGTGAAAAAGAAAGTGTTCAGCAGCAGTGACCAGGCAAACACAGCTGGACAGCCGGGGTTTAAAAATACATCCTGGCATCTCGGTGTCTCTGCTCTGTCTCGGTCAAAACAAAAACACTGAGTTGAAATCCTGTCAATCTGAAGTTCGCTTAGTCTGACAGTTGCCTGAGCAGGTGGCAGTTAAAGAAAAATGTAGTGTGGGGAATAAAAATAGTCCTCAGTTTGGACCAGAACTTGTGTGAAGACAAGAAAAGAAAGAGAGAGAGAGAAATGGGCCGGCTTGTTTGCATCAAAACTCCATCAAGCCCCTATAACAGCTATTGATTAACTCTTTCAGAAGTGCTGATGAGTCCTCACTGATGAGTTACTCATCAGCCAATGACATTCTGATTAACAGCACAATGTGCTCCATTCATCAAGGAGTTTCCTCACACCGCAGATCTCCAAGTTCACACACACACACACACACACACACACACACACACACACACACACACACACACACACACAATCATGTGTCTTTGTTACAACACCAATTGTTCCTCCTGTTGCTCTCTCCTTGCCCTTTCCTCCACTGAGCTGGCACTTCGTCACTGACGAGTCATGTGTGATAAAAGTAAACAAGTGAAAAGTTGGACATACCTGGCTGCAACACATCCGGAGAACTGGCTTTCCTTATCCTGAGTTATCCTGAGTTATCATCCCTTCTCCACCTCGATCTTCCTCTCAGGTATCTACCAGACTCTGCTGTGCCTCCATAGTGCTTACATAACACACCTGTAATCTCCATGGGTACAAGCCCTGGCATGGCGAAGAAGGAGCACCAGTATGTGACACACCCTTTCTAAACAAATGGCTCTGTCTCAGCCTCACCTACCAGAGGGTACAAGAGGTGAACCTGAAGCCTTCAACCCCTCCATCGCTGAATTTGGAGCTCACATCCAGTCCAAAGTCCAGGAGAGGCAGCGGCGGACAAACAGAGAGGGGGAAGAGAGACCCCTGAGAGGTCCCAGAGGTCTTCCTGTTATCTCTGTCAGGTTAATCAACAAGCAGTGGATCTATATAAGAGCGTTATGCCCTGCACATGGACTGTCATTGACTGGTATGGACAAGACCAATGCTGTCAAGCAGTCACTTTACTGCTGGGACAGTGATGGGAAATAACACAATAGCCTTATTGTCATGAGCTCCATAGCTGAGAGCAGCACTACAGGTCTTAAATTACCTGTGCTTAGGATCCCTCAAGGCCAAGCTAAGCAAATCTCCCACACCTAGTTTTCCATGCATGCCTATACCCAGCCTGGATCCGCTGCCATCCATTTACGCCTCAACCTATCTTGATTATACTTGACAACACTTTTTTCCTGATTTTTTCTTTATTCTGAACCCTCATTTTATTTTTATAGTCTATATTACAGCAACTGAAAACTTGTCACACAACATAATGCAAGAGCTCCACCTAAAAATGTGCTTTCTGTAAATCCATAAAAAGTTGATTCAGTCAATACTGGTCACTTTACTAAGATGTGAACTTTTTTCAAAGTTTACTAAACTCAACTATTTTTTTTACTGTTTATCATGTCAACGCTTAGTTTAGGTGACTTTATTAGAAGGGGACTGACAAAAAAAGAGATGAGTGCCACTAACTGCACTTTTTTCTTCAAACTTATGCAACAACAAAGAAGCACAAATACCTTGTTAAACTTTTCTGATCCGGATGGGTTGATTCAGCCTCTCTCCATTTGAAGCGTCTCCCCGCTGCGTCCTTCCTCTCCCAAACTCCAAACTTTCACCGTCTGAAGGAAAACTTCAGGTGAACCATTTCCGTGAAAAGCGCTTCAGGAAGAAACTGCCGTCTGGATTTGTTTGTAACCGCGGGGACGGATGCGTTTTGCTGGATGTCGGCTGAACAGACTTCTCCACCCTCGCTGCCGCGTGTCTGTTTGACGCTCCAGCGTACCACAGAGGGGAAATGAAGAGAAGTTGCGTCGACCTGCAGCTCCCACCTGGAGGAGGCAGGACGCGCTCGGCTCAGGTGCGAGTGAGAGGCTGCGGTCTGTGTAGTGAGGACATCTAGTGGTGGGATGAAGGAACAGCAAGTAACGCACTTTAGGAGTTTGCATTTCCAGCTTTTTTTTTTTTTAATGCAGTGGATTGAACAAAGTTTTAAATAAATTAATGAGGACATGGTCTTGTTCCTGCGCTGTAAAACAGACTCACAGTCTACCTACTGTGCTCTGTATAACGTATCTGTATTATAAATAAGGCTAGAGTGCTAGAAAGCTATAGATTCGCAAAGGCCTATTTTATGTTGAACCTCGGCAGCTATCGCTGTTAAAGTGTTTTCTAAGAAACAAAAAACTGGGAAAATACAGTCTAATAAAGATAGATAAGGTAGGCCTATACATGTATTTGTATTTTTCTTTCTCCCTGGTGCAGTTTGAAATTCTATGGAAGCCCATTTCTGCCAATTAAAGAGAAAAGAAAGTATGAAACTTAGCCTTGATGAAGAAAACAATAAAAAAAAATCCTTATTTTGATATGAAAACTCGAAAAAAAATCATAATTATGAGATAAAAATTGAAAAATATTTATTTATTTATTTTTTAATTATGACTTTTAATCTCATAATTACAATATGCAATGGGATTGTGTTTTTCATCAAGCTTTGTTTTCATCTTATTCTATTTTAAGCTGGCGGAAATGGGAATCCTTGGAATCACATGTATTGGTTTGTACTATTTTTTCTTTTTTGAAGTCCTTTTGTTTCATGCATGAGCTGTTATTAACAATATTTTTAGATGAGACTATTTGAATTTTATATTTCTATGAACAATGTAATGTAACACTGTTAAACACACAACCAAATGTCTCCTGAAGAAACCATTCTCTGCCTGTAATTGGCATTCCCGACTTATTTCTTCTGGATATACACATCTGGATATTAACTGTGTACATGCACAACATAGGACCGATAATGAATGACAGTTCATATCTGACAATTTTATAATTAAATTGTTTTGCTTTTTTTGCAGTTGAGTACCATTTTGAATGTTAAATGTTAAAACAATATCTCTTTGACAATGATCTGTATGTGCAGTTGAAATGTGACAATTTTCCTTTATATTCAAACATATCTATATAAATTCCTCATGTTTCTGTGCTTGTTTTTATTTATGCAGAACAGCAAATCAGTGCAAAACCAAACAAGACATATGCACCTTTAATCCTTCCTTTGTCTGAAAAATTAACAATCACACTAACCTGCTTCTCTTTGGACTGAGTAGTATTTTGCAAACACTACACTACAATATTCAGTTAAATGGTTATCAATGGTGCTGTTGCGTTATAATAAAGGCACTCTGGGTAAACATAGTGTCTGTCTTTTAACTTGAATGTGGAATATTATAAGCTATAATTCTGATGCTCACATCATTCATGATGTCTCTTTGCATATCCTGCCGTGTGTTTGTTTTTGTTCTGTGTTGAATTTAATAGGCAGCATGCAAAACCACTACAAACAAATACTGTATATGAATCATGCAAACTGTAAGTGCAGCTGAGCTCAAAGCTGGGGAAAGCTATTAGCTATTAAAAGAAAAGCTTGCACAGACGTGCTAATGTAGCCGCCTCTGCCTGAGGCTAAATATTTTCAGGTAGAAAATTGAGGAAAGTTATTTCTTTTTCAGCTGTCAGTCATGATGTCACCACCTTCTTACTTTACTGTATATGCGCATAAGAACCGGCTGTATAAATATCTCTCTCTGTGACACCCAGGCTGGTCCAGACATGTGTTGGCTGATGCATCCAGAGCACGAGGGCCAGTCTGCCTTCAGCACTGACACAGTTTGTGATCCCATGTGGGGGTATGAGAGAGTCTTAGATAGAGTTTCCCCCGAGCCTCCAGTGTTATTAATAAACACAAAGTGTGCCTCTGTTTTCCTAGAGACAGACACACTGCAGAGCTGTCCTTAAAGTTAAGAGCAAGCTGTGCTCACCGCTCTCTGGACTGTCAACTCTGCACAAAGTAAGTAGAAATATGAGTTTATAGGGATTGTTAATGATCAGTATGAGATTTTGACAAGGAACTGGGTGTCTTTAAGGTCCTCTTGTGTGCGATCATAGGATGTTTTTTAGGATTTGCAGGCTTCAGAATTTTAAACTTGATTAAATTTATAACAACCCTGAAGGAATGACCAGATTATAGTGATTTTAAAATCATAATCCTAGTAATTATTACTCTGATTAATGACAGTTCTCTCCTTTTCCTTCCTTAGCTTTTCTCTAAGAGGCTGATGGACGATCAGACATCAACAGACAATGGGAAAGACACAGCATTTACCGAGGAATCACACATGGAACATAGATTTGTTGAGGATATCACAGACTCAGAAACAGAGGGCACACCACAGCCCATCATACAAATGGACAAGGAGGTCATGGACAGCTTGGGGCAGCTTTTCGACCACTGCATCCGGCAAGTGTCCCATCTGGAGACGCAGAGGAACGAGCTGATCCAAGAGCTCCTCGCTCTGCAGGAGCCCATGCTGCGAGTGGTGGAGCACCTGAGAGGGAAGCTGGTGGAGATGAAGAGGCTGCTCACTCTGGCTCAAATGGATTACGTGGCTGTTTATGAGGAAGTGCAGCAGGTGAAGAGGAAGCTGTTTGCCACAGCCAGAGACTGCATCCAGAGCCAGGTGACGCTGGCTGCACGCGAGTATGAGGTGGCTCAGTCTGCTGTTACACAGGTAGGTAACACCTGAAGGGTTGATTTACTGTGGCAGGTTACAGCAGATTATTGTGTTTTGTCACAGTTTAAGAGGTGATCCATAATATTTGTATCATCTTTGGTTAATAAATGATTCTATCTTGATCTATCTCAAGTGGAAATATGACTTTACAGCAAATACTAAAACCAACATTACATTAAACAGGAAGTTGATATGAATAGAGTAAAATTCATATATGTGCAATTAATAGAGGTCAATGCTGATCAGTGCTCATCATCATCATCATTGTGAAATCTATAAAACACTTATCATAAATGGTGTCTAAATTGGAGGACTGTTTAAAGTGAGATACACAGAAATTATGTTAAAGCAACATCGTCTCAATCTCTTCTGCAAGGCTGTATACAAATGTAAATGAATTGAATCTGTTAGATTCTTAATTGTTCTTAATTAGATGTAGCTTCAGCCTGCATCATTTTTAGTCTGTTAAAGCTGTTTTTGTTTTGTTGTTTGTCTACTGTACTGTTTTATTTGTCTTTTTTACCTTCTGCAAAAACTTTACAGTAGTAGTAGTAGTTTGCTCACTTATGCCACTGTAATGTATGTTTTCATCAATTTTCCATCCATGCATAGGAGGAGCTAAAGGCCCACATCCAATGTATGACCCAGGAACTGTCCCAGCTCCAGGAGAACTACCAGAACCAGCTAAACTCCCTGAGGGACCAGGCCCGTCAGCCCTGCAGGCCCAGGGCAATGAGCGATGCCAGCCTCTGCCGCCAGGCTTCTCTCAGACTGCAGCGGCGGCTCAGCGGCAGCATGAGGTCACTGGAAGGCTGGTACGAGCCTCGGCTCATGGCTCTGTTAAAGAGGAGGCAGATCGGGGAGGACGCTTTGAGGAAGAGCAGGGACCAGGCGATGGACCTGAGGGCCCACCTGGGGCCCCTGAGAGAGGAGATACAGAGGCTGGATGTGCAGAGAGCCTGTCTGGAGCAGAGGATCAGTCTGATGGAGGAGGAGAGGGAGGAGCACGTCACACAACACAAGGTACAGTGATGTAGTAGGACTTGAAGATATAAAGGAACGTTTGTAAAATTAGACACACTAAGATGTTTGTCCACTTTGCACAGGAGACAGTGGAGACATTAAAAGAGACTCTGAGAGAACTGCAAGTGGAGTTTGAGGTTCAGAGAAAATTGAAGAAAGATATGGAGGATCATAAGGACGGCCTTATAGAGGAGCTGAAATCTCTGGGGTAGGTTCATTTTGATCACATCACTGTTTTACTTTAAATTGTAAGCAGCATTAATGAATTTGCTAACAACAACCTTGTCTTACAGAGGCTGTGATGAACCCAGTGAAACCACTGCAGAAGAAGATCCCTAATTTCCTGTTTCCAATGGATATTTTTAAGCCGATTATCTACATCAGACCAAACTACAGCATTGCACTTACAATTAACATAATACATATGGTAGGCTATTTATTGAGTCTGGTAGTCTGGAAACTGTTTAGAGCGCCTGCATGTTTTAAAGGAGACCTATAATGCTTTTTTGATTTTTTCCTTTCCTTTAGTGCTTTATAGGTTCTAGTGCACGTAAAAGATCTTGAAACTTAAAAAGCCCATTGTCCACACCAACAGAAGCTCCTCTCTCCCACAGAAAACCCTGCTCCCGAAACACCTTTAATTCTTCAAATCACAATACATCTCCGTGTCACACATTTTCAAAAATGTATGCCTAGTGGCTAGTTTGGCCCGTACAATTGATTAAGCACAGCTGCTCTATTGTCATTAGTGGTGCTGGCTCAGGTGTGTGTGAGCTGACCATTTAGAGCAGACTGGGTATTCAGAAGGGGGCCTTAAAGAGACAGGAGCTAAAACAGAGCTTTTTAGACAGAGGGGGGATAAGTGCTGGAGCACTGGACAGTATGAGGAAACTGGTGTTTTTGGAGCATTAAAGCATGTAAAACTATTCTAGTAGTAACCCAAAATAAAATTATGAACCTGAAAGTGAGCATAATATGTCTCCTTTAATAGAAATACTGATATTAGCGACGATATATTACCGATAATTTGTCCTACCCCTACTTATCAATTCCCATTTTACAGAAATATACTCTTTCATACAACATGTCTAACACGCTGTGCCAAAAAACAACATATTTACTGTAAATTTTTTTTTACGAATTTATTTAAGTACACAAAAGATCAGATGCAGCCAAGACAATACAAAAAATGCAGAGGAAAGAAAACACATAAAAGTGACAAGACACACGTTCAGAAAAAAATCATACTACAAATATGAGCAAAGACAAACCTAAAGTATGTACAAATGTTTTATTAAAGATGGATCACTGTAGAAATGTTTTCAGCACAACTAATCAGGATGAAAGAAGTCAAACCCTCAAAAAGCAAACCTGAAAGTTGACGGACACATCTGCGATCGTCAAGAGCCAGTTGAGTTGAGCTGAGTGGAATGAGTTGAGTTCAGGGAGTTAGAAAACCTTAAAAGATCTATAAAACTGACTGATACAGACTTCATATAAATACTTCACGATGACAATGCAGCATTTTGTTCTTTAAATATTCTACAAAACCACTGATGCCCAAAGTGTGTTTTAAAAAGACATCGCTGTCGATGCGCCCGGCACTGGAAAATGGATCCATTTTGAACAAACAGGTCAAATGAAGACACTTGGAGACAGGACTCATGCCTGGAGTTCTGAATCTGCAGCTCCTTCTGGGTCCTCGTCGTTGTAGATATTTTCAGCCTGTAGGAGAAAAGTATACTCACTGTAACTGATATTCAATGTTAATAAATGCAATTCTCTCCATGCCGTGTCGGATATTTACTGTTCTTTATATTTCATGAACCTCTGACACAAAGCTCTTACCATCTGCCAGACTTGCATGATGTTGTCCTCTGATACAGAGCAGATGACCCACGGCTCGTTGGGGTTCCAAGAGAAGTCTGAGATCTTTGCTGTGTGTCCTCCGTGGATGAACTAAAGAGAAACAGAGCAGGGGGTTTACTAATGCACATTACAATCAGTTAAAAACACACACGCACATGCGCGCGCGTGCGCACACACACACACGCACGCACGCACACACACAGGGATCAACAGTTACTGTTTTTGTCCCAACTAACCAGCAGCTCAGGAGGACCGTCCTCAGCATCCTCTGGTGACTGCTCTTCTCCGATCTTGCTGAGGTCCCAGACGTTGAGCCTCCTGTCAGTGCCGCTGGAGGCCAAGATGGTTTCGTTGTGAGGTGACCACTGAACCTGTTGGGGGAGATGGGCCAGGTGTTACATCTCTGTGACAATGTGCGTCATAAACATAAGACAAATAGCCCGAACCAACATGACTTAAATGCTCAGAGTTGGCTGAATGTAACCTGTTCTGTGAGTTTTTTCCTGTTAACAAAGGCTCCTCTTAATTAAAATTGCAGAATAAGAAGTGTAACATGCTTGATGTCATACAGCCAGAAGCTAGGTATATGAGGGATGGATATGTGCCTTGAAAGGATGATATGACACATTGCACAACATGATTAATGAGCTACTGTGCTCCTCAAGCCAGAATTTTAAAAGACATGGTTTGTACAGATTTAAGAGAAAAATTCAAGCGCATTCAATTAACCTTCATCCAAAAGACTTTCAAAGTCTTAATCATCCCATCTACTTACTATACTATTCTTACTATAAATGCAATTGCAAATTTTTTTTAAAGAATTTCTTCATGCCTACAGCAATCATGTATATTGTCACTTTGTTAATACCAACTATTTACATGAACTTTGATTGTTTGTTTTTATCATGATTATGTAATTTTTGCAAATTTTGACACCAGGAGCCAAACAAATATGATGATGGAATTGTTTCATTTAAAAAATGAGACAACTTTTGGTTCACATTAGAGATTGTGTAGATGGAACACCAGATAATACATAAAAAAAAAAAAAAAACGCATTATTAAAAGGAGTCTATTCAAATTCAAGCATATTCCTAACCTTGAAACCTTAACCTTTCCTCATAATAAGATAAGTTCTGCTATCTGTAGTTATATCAAGACTTCTTTTACCAACTTAAAGATCCACTCCACACAATAACTCTGCAACTACCCTTTTCAGACAAATTTAATTGACCAGTGTCACTTCTTACCTGGAAGATCTCGTCCTTATGAGACTCAAACGAGTGCAGCTTCAGCTTCAGGTTCCTCAGGTCCCAGAGGGCCACCGTCTAAAAATAAAAATAATCAGCATCAGCTGAGTCAACTTGGACAAAATGAGGACAGATCCTGCATTACTGGACAGCAACATGCAGCAGTCTTACAGAAAACGAGTGGACCCCACCTTGTCTGCAGAGCCACTGGCCAGGATGAACTCGCTGTATGGATTAAAGGACAAGCAGTTGACCTCAGCTGTGTGGGCCTCCACTGCATGGCTGGGCTTGGAGGTGTTGTTGGACCGCGTGTCCCAGCTGTGCCAAAACAGACAAAAGATCCACTGTTAAAAAAGAAACATAGAACTGAACAACTACTTTGTTCCTTGTGACTCATCACAGTGGTTAGTGGATTCTGTCATAAAGCTGCTCACATCATGAGTTTCTGGTCATCGGCCACAGAGCCAAAGAGCGACTCGTGGAGCAGGTGCCAGGAAACATCCTCCACCACAGCAGTGTGGCCTGTGAAGACGGTCTTGGCATCCACAATCTTTCCTTCCTTGGGGACTGCGCTGATGTCCCACATACAGATCGTCTGTAAAGGAGAGCAGAGATAGGGAAGAAAATGTATTAACAACAACAATTTCCACACAAAATTGTCTAATATTATGATGTCACAGTGAAGTTGACCTTTGACCTTTTGGATATAAAATGTCATCACTTCATTATTTTATCCTATTAGACATTTGTACCAAAAATGTGTATTGTGAAGTCACAGTGACCTCTGACTACACAAATCTAAACATATCCAGTTCATCCTCGAGTCCAAGTGGACTTGAAGAAATTCCCTCAATGCGTTTCTGAGATATTTGTTTTCAAAAGGAATGGGCGCCAATAGATCAAAGTAACCTTGACTGTTAATCATCAAAATCTAATCAGTTTGTCCTTGGGTCCAAGTGGACATTCTTTTCAAATTTAAAGAAAATTCCCTCAAGGCATTCTTGAGATATTGCATTCACAAGAATAGGATGGGCAGGCGGACGGACAACCCGAAAACATAATGCCTCTGGCCATGGCTATCCCCTGTGCGGAGGCATAAAAAGGTTCATGTTTCGAAATGTGTCACCTGTCTGAAAGTAGACTTGTGACGTTTTCCAAACGTTGAAAGCGTCACATTAAAATTCACTAGACTGAAGAATTTAGGTACGTCACAGCAGGTTGCTTACATGATCATCAGAAGCACTGAGCAGGCAGCCGCTGACGTTTGCATTCCAGGAGAGGCCGTAGCCCTCCTTCTGATGACCTCTCAAACGCAGATCTGGGGTGCATTCTCCCGATGGGTCTACAGTATAAATAAAAAACAAAATAAATAAGACACTTTATACATTTTTTTTTTTTTAAATCATCCAAAAAAAATGTGTTTTGACTATGATCCTCACCAGGTTTGGAGGGGTGCTTTGTATAATCGAAGACCAGCACATCGCTGGTGGGGGTCTTGGTAGCAATGATACAAGGATTTTGAGGCATGTAGCGGGCCCTGTTCACTTCTCCTTCATGGTTGATCTTGATCTCAATCTCTATTTTGCCACTTACAGACCCAAAGCCTCCAAACTCTGAAATAAAATGGACATAAAGTCATTGTTGCAAATGGCAGTGTTGTATAAAATTCTGGTCTACTAAACTATTAAATGGAATATTGTATGCAAATAGGATTTACTGCATTTTACTAACACTAGAATATAACCAGAAACAAAAAATACATACCTATAGCTTCTGAAGCATGATTGAAAAAGATTTAAGCAAGATTTTACTTTTTTCATTCACAGTGAAGAACTGTGAGCCACAGTATTCAAATGCAAGCACTTTGATTACATCAATGACAATAATGTTCATTCACTACATTTATTTTGCGCAATAAGCAGGTTAGCACAACATATAGTTTAACACCACAAAAGTTTGCATGCACACATTATCCCTCACCTCCTTTCTCACTGTCGTAGTTTGAGGCATCAAACTGGGCGTCATCATTCGGGAGCTGAACACTAGCGATCACAAGGTGATTCTGCTCATCAGACGTATGTGTCCCCAGAACCAGCCTGTGCACACTGTAGTCTTTCCCTTCTGGCCTATCAACATAGATATATAATTTATTTTTAAAAAATCTGATCTCTCTCACATGTCATGTTTTGGTGTCTGTCAAGGTGCAGCAGATCTCCTCTCACCTTGTGACATCAGGCAGCCACTGGGCGGTGAGGCTGGGCCACTCTAGGGCGTGAGTCATGACCAGGTCGTAGAGGAAAGGGGTGTTCTTCTTCCAGATCTTGTACTCCTCATTGATCACCCTCTCCTCCACAGCATCATCAAACGCAGCTGCAAAAGTCATATGTCATAATGATTGTCAAACTACATCATGCAACACCTTTCATGCCTGGGCTGAATAGAGGATAAGCGAAAAACTTGGCCAGGTGGAGTGACGTTCAACTTACCACTATGGTTTATTTTGCTGATAGGCTATCGTTAGCATATGTTGTTATAACATTAGTTTCCTTTACAAAACAAAACCCAAAACAGGCCACGAGAAAGACCCTAAGTAATACGTAATTACATGTGGGACAATAAGTTAGCGAACCAATTAAAACCACTATAACCAGTCTGCTATCACCTGAAGTTAGCTAACATTTAGCTGACTGGTGTGTAACAATGAGAGGAGCTGCTGGCCAGCGCGCCAACAAGCACCGGCACATCCTGACTCGTGCTTTCTATCATTCTGGACAACAAACACGCATTTAACCAGCTAATTCACAGAAGTGAACATACGTACCGTCCTTATCAGCCATCGTGTCGCGATTAAATCGCTAATAGCGGCAAATATTAGCAATTCTTCAGGACAGCGCTTTGAAGGCAGTACGGGGGATCGCGGCGGCGCCAACTCCGTGAACACCGCTAGCCAATCAGCGCGCACCAAAACAGACAGGAAGTCGCGTAAGAATAACACATTACTACTTCCGGAAGTCCACTTCCTGCTCATGCCATGTTGATGTTGCTCACCGTTTGCAACAGACTGACATGTTAAACATCCGATTTGATCTTTTAAAACATTTAATTAAGTTACAGAGACAATGGACGATCGTGCGTTAGACCTGACACCGGCACAGGAAGCTGTCAAGGCAAAGTACCCGCCAATTAACAAGAAATACGAATGTAAGTCTCAAGTTATGATGAATAGTGCTGCTAGCTTAGCTTGTTTACTTTAACTTATGAAAACAGCGATAGACTTTAGACTTTAGACTTTTTCTTCATCCCACATCGGGGAAATTTACTTGTTTAGTTGTTAGAAACTCTGTCACAGTCTACAACATCAGCTAACTAGCTAACGTTATGTTCATGCGCTAATTAAATGAAACTGTTTATTCATTAACTGGAATATCACATACATAGTCTATGAATTATCATATAGGTCTTACATCTGCCCATTGATGGGATGTAACTAAGTACCTGCACTCAAATACTATACTTAAGTACAATTTTGAGGTACATAACTTGTAACATTTATTTGATAACTTTAGTAACTAGTTACTTGTAGATTACATGGTTCAACCAGGGACAAAGTAACATTTAAATAGACGAGATTAAAAAAAAACACTGATTCTGATAATCAGAAAAATGGTAATCAATAGTAAACATGTAAATATTTGCATATTTTTTACTTTGACCCTGCACTTTTGATACTTTAGTACATTTAATAACAGATCTAATAACAAATTTGTTTTTACTCAAGTACTATAGGTACAGGTGACTTTTTCTTTTACCAAAGTAATATTTTAACCCAATAAAGTATGACTTAAAGGTACTTTTTACATGCCCTGGCTCATAATGCCACCTTGTGTTTTACTTTTACAGACCTTGATCATACAGCAGATGTACAGTGAGTGTCTTCTTTTACAAAAAAATTTTTAAAAAAAAACTTTCCAAATTGTTTCTGTCAGATTTCACATTTCAATGCTGTTCAGTTGTCATCATTTGTACATTTTCTGCTCTCTTACAAGAATTCACTCCTGGGGAGACTCTCTGGAGGAAGCCTTCGAGCAGTGTGCCATGGGCATGTTCGGCTACATGACAGACACAGAGACGGTGGAACCGCTAGATACTGTTGACGTGGAATCAGAGGGTGAGAGCACAGATGGGTCAAATCAACCTTTTCTACGCCAGTATCAGTTATTCTGCTTCCAGATGACTGAAACTAAACTCTGTATACTTTTTCGCTTTCTGAAAGGTGATGATCTGGAGTCTCTCCTTTTCCACTTCCTAGATGACTGGTTATACAAGTTTAGTGCAGACCTCTTCTTTGTTCCCAGGGTGAGTATATTAGTCAGCAGTCAGTTATAGAGTCCAGGATATTTTTTGCATATTGTTTAAAAAAAAACATTCAGGGGACGTATGCTGGTGTTGCACCGGGAAGAAACAGTTTTATGTGGAGCTTGGTGTTTACTTTGTGTAGTTGACCTGATGCCCACTTCTGTATACCCCACATGATTGACTTTCTATGTGTGCTTTTTCTTATAATGGACAAGGTCAAGTGTTTCCCTTATGGACAGTCTATGTAAAAAAAAAATGTATTGACTATTCCTTGTCCTTTATTATTCTCCTGACACAATTATATGTCTTGTGTATCCAATAGGAGATCAAGGTCTTGCACATAGACAGGATGCACTTCAAGATCCGCTCCATTGGGTAAGTTTGGGTACCTCTTCACAAGAACATGAAGATTATAGCAGAGGAGGGATGATTATATGTTGAAAACCTAAGTTGTCCTAAAATGATTCTTTGTATATCAAAAATGTTGTAAGCCAGAAATGCGTTGAGGGGCCAAGACATTTGCTTGTACCAATTAAAGAAGAGTGAAGACTCGCTCTTCAAAAGCTTTCCGTCTCAGTAGAGACAGAGAATTATAGCCCTTAAAACTATACAAGCCACAGGCCCACATAACTCTTAGAGAGAAAGACCCCTATCTCTTGCTTCTGTGTATTTATATATATATATATTAATCTTTAGTGTATAGAAGTATTTGCAATTACTACACTTTTTGATATCATCTTGAGGCATCTAATCTAATCTAATTTTGGTATTGTATTTATCGCTCCTAAACTTCTCCTCATATGCAAATTTTTCTTTTTTTTATTTAAGTTGGGGTGAAGAATTCTCTCTGCCAAAGCATCCACAGGTAAGCTGGTAAAGCTTGCTCAAAGAATCTGAAGAATTATCAAATTCATTATAAAGATTGTTTTCTCATAATATAAATCTGTCCAACACAATTATGAAACAAGGCTTTTCTCTTTTTTTTTTCAAACAGAATTAAGTCAAATAAATAAGTTACATAATTGTAGTGTGTTGATTCTAAGTGTTGTATCCTTTGTTGTTTAATTCAGGGGACTGAGGTGAAAGCCATCACATATTCTGCAATGCAGATCCACGATAAAGAAAAACCAGAGATATTTGCCATTGTTGATATCTAAGGATACTTCCAGATGAAGCCCGCACTCCTGGTTCAATGAACTGGAATTTCTACATGGCCAATTTAAGAGGCCTTTTATCTAAGACACTGATTACTGACTTGTAAAATCAGGTTTTCTACAGTCGGCTGAACTTCTCACTAACAGAAGCGTTTCTTATGGTTATGTGTGCACACAGTACAATGAAAGAGCTCTCTGACAGATTATATATGATTTGATACTATATTGACATTATGAGTTGCATTATTTCAAAAACCTTACATGTAAATGAGACGTCCAGGATTATATGCAGGGAAATGCATTTAAATAATAGAACTTGATTGTAATACATTCATCAACCCAGTTTTACTTGAAATGCTTTTAAAGAATCTTATTTATCATACATTTTGATGTTGTGTTGGCGCCTTATTAATCATTGTAAATAAATCAACAGACGTTTATATTTCTTCTGAGGAATTGAATAAATGATTGCTGGTACTTACAGATAAAGTCTCACTTTATTTATACAATATACAAAATTTAGAATTACACAGCAAACATCATGAAATACAACCATAACCCATTCACTTTGACTTCAACACAGCATTATATTAGTAACAATCATACACTGACTCTTCTCTCTGTTTAAGCCTGGCGACACACACACACCTGTAGAGTGTAGAGTTTGCATTATTTTTGATAAAATATTTGCTTGATTTGGATTCATTTGTTGATTTCTACATTTCCCAGGGCACTAAATCCAAAATTGTGGACTCAACATAGCAAGGGATCTTCTTTTATAGTGTATGGCTGACTGTCAAACTGATTTCGATGACAAAACCAGTCTGCCTTCATAGAAATATGATATATTCTAAAGTCAAATAGGTGGTATTTTCTTGTGTAGTTTGTTTGGTGCTTCATGTTGTGTGTGAATTAAGAGAAAATGGTTGATGTGTTGATGCTGGTTGTTCAACAGTTCGTGGTATAATTCATCAAGTGTTTTGCTCTGAAGAAATTAATTCAATTATAGCTCATTAATCCCGTATTCCACTTTCTGGCCTTTTGTTTGATCACAGTTAATCATGCGCAGTCAGTCAAATGCAAGATGAGTAGATTTTGCAAAACACTTGTGTGTTAGATAAAAGGATGGTCATGTCTGGGCTTGTGTCTTTTGTTTTATACTGACTGAACAAACCTGGACAGTTTCTCACAACTGTTCTGAATAAATAATGCCTACAGTACATTTAAACAGACCATACAACTAAATGTAAGATGATGGCTAAGTGAAGGGAGGTGCAGGCAGCAGTATTTTTGACATTTATAACAGTTATGGCTAAAAGAGTCATCTTTATTGTCATTGACCAAGTTCATATACAATGCACCGCATAACAGCGATTAGTGTGACACATGAGGTTCTAGTTCTTCAGGTTATGCAACAAAACTGTGTTGTGAGTGACAATTGGATTAAAGCTGCTATTGTCTGTAATACCCATTGCGACTCCCAAGATGGGACCTGGACTGTTTCAATGATGTTTTAAGGTTCATTTGTCAGGTTTTGACTTAATAGACCCGTTGCCAGCTGGCTGATGTTACAGGGCATAATAATAGAAAATCATATTAAATTAAGCTGTAGAAAGTATATCAATAAATAAAGATAGAAATGCTTCAATGTTGGTCGAGAGACAAGAACCTTTTTTATGGATGTGAGGCGCTGGATTAACCTGAGGACAGATGGGTTCATCATGATCAGAGCACACAGCAACAATGTGGTGAGGATATTTGATGTTACAGAAATTGCAAAAAGTGTACTTTCTGAAAATATAATTTGGCTTGGAAAGGAAATTGTGGTGTTATGTGCAGCGTCACATTTTATAATAAAAGAAATGAGCAGATACGAGTTCTGTTGTTTTGGACAATGAAATAGCGGGAGACATAAAAACCCCACAGTCGGAAGGATATTAGAAGCTGATGCAGTAGTCACTTTTAATTAAAGAACTTGCGGTTTATCTTCAGGGAAAGGTGTGAATGCCATGTGGTGCAGTAAAAAAAAAAAACGTTTATCACTTGCTGTTCCTGATTGTGAAATATGCAGCAACAAAAAAGAAAAAATACGGCATGCATGCAAACAAAAATGCATTTTCACTATGTCTCTCTGAGTCAATAACAGCTTCAAAATCATTTTGATGGTACAGCGTCTTGTAATATTATTAATAAAGCTGCAAGTTGCAAACACACTTATTTTAAATGAATCACACCATTGTTTCAACTGATCCCGAAGGGATAGGGCCTATTGATTACAGTCATTTACATGTTCAGCTGGGACAGTTTGTTTGTCACAGCATAACAGAGAGACAAATGATCCTCCTAAAAACAATCAAGTATAACAATCAGTTTTCAGTATTTAGGACTGTTTAAAGATTCACATATCTATCACCTGTTGATATGAGGTGTGTTTGGGTATAAAAACCCTGAAAGAAGAAGAAGTATAACCTTTTTTCTTGTTTTTCATCACATATCCTGGTGAAACTGGTACTCTGCTTTTAAGCCAAGGCCTTGGATTCATTACAGTTGCATAGTTGGAACACATCCCTGGTGCATTTCCTGCAAACATACTCAGCTCCACACACAGTATGGTGCAGATGCATGATTAATACAAAAAGTGAAGAAACAGATGGACACAAGGGATACATCTTTCCTATTATTTATAAACGGGATCATGGTGGATAACTGGGGGGAAAAAAAAGAAAACATGCAATTGCTTTTTCATTTTCATAACTTAATGGATGGGTACAGCTAAACCTTGGTATCTTGGTTGACCTACTTAATCTCCCACTGGGAGGAAGGAGCGCTGTAACACGCTCCTCGGGATTGTTGCCTGTACCCCGGCGCTCTCTGGCGGTGACGTCATTGTCTCCTCCTGTGCTCCTTCCTCCCAGCACACTCAAATGCAGCTGCGCCATTCCTCCTTTGTCCATTGAGGAGAGCAAGACACCGGGCGGTTTTGCAATTTCACCGTCTAGACCACAGTTTGACGGACACTGCTGTTACCTGCGTAGCTGCAGTTTTAACCAGAACCAGCGAACCTAGCAAGGCTTCGTTCGTTAACCGGGTTAACTTACTATATGAGCCAGTCGAGTGCTAAAAGGAGTACATCCGAGTCCGACGTAGAGTCAAGCCCAGCAGAGAAGAAAATCAAAATGGAAGACACGAAGTACCTCCCGGAGCTCCTAGCTGAAAAGGACAGCTTGGATTCATCCTTCACGCACGCCATGAAACTTATTTCTGCAGGTAATGCGATTGCTTGCTAGCTTAGCAAAGCTAACCCAGACAACGGTAGCTAGCGTTAGCTCGGTGTGAGGCCTAGCGTCTCGAGCGGCCGACAGAGGCCCGAACAATGGCGCGGTAAACACGTGGTTGATAGCGATGTGGGTCAAACCCTCTCTGTTTAAAACGTATCGGGTTTTGTTATTTCCACCAGGCAGTCAAATTATTCGGCGAGATGTATAAAAATGTATATGCAAGAATCAGCATTTTCCAGTAAGACGTTATTAACAACTCATTGAATGACTTGAATGGGCCACATCGACTCGATTCGTGCAAGGTACATTTTGATCATAATACCCACGGTACATAAAACATTTGAGACTCCCAGAGACTATGGTAGATGATGACCCAAACGCTTGCGATTGCACTGAAGCTGTAGAACACAAAGCTGTGTTGTACCTGGCTGCTACACGATCACCTGAAACCATTCCCATTTTGGCTAACACTGCATATACGTTTCGATGTGTTCGGCTAGTTGTTCATTGTATCTGAATGTCCCGTGCTTAAAAACATTTCTTGTTTGCAGAGATCGAGAGGATCCAGAAAGGTGAAACCAAGAAAGAGCCAGAGAAGGAAACATATCTTGATCTGTTTGCAACGAAGAATCTCAAACTCAAAGAACGAGTACTCATTCCTACCAAGCAGTACCCGAGGGTAAGCATTTTCTTTCCTTCCCCTGCATTCAGGATCTGACTACAGTCTATTGTTCCCAGGGGGTATGGCCACACAGGCTGATCAGTCAGCTGTGTTAAGTGGGACTATTACTGCTGTATTTTCTTTTTCTCACTCTGTGGTTAAAAATGAATGAGACTTATCTCCCCCAGCGCTTGGCCTTGAAATTTAAACAGTTTGCTCAAGCGTGTTGTTCATGTCCGACTGATCCTGTGTATCTAATCACCCCTACCTCCTCTAGCCTTGCTGTCCCAGAATTAGTCAAGTCATGCGCCCAGTGTCCTACTAAGCTAGTTTCTGCATGAATGAGTTTGCAGTAGTCTAAAACGGCAGTTTATGAGATGGAGGGGGCTGAGACAACTACTGCGGAGAGGAATTTTTGAGCTGAATGTGACAACCATTAAATGGGCCGACTGTACTTGAGCCTGCCCTCATTTTTATATACAGGCAATTGGCTTCTCTTGTGATGGTAGTAAAAAGTGCCACAATTTAACTGAAATGTTTCCCACAGGTCAACTTTGTTGGTAAGCTTCTGGGACCTCAGGGCAGCACTATCAAGAGACTTCAGGAAGAGACAGGTGCCAAGATTTCAGTTCTGGGTAAAGGTTCCATGAGGGACAAGAATAAGGTACGTTTAGAATAAATCCTCCTTGATGGACTGATCAAATGTTAAACCATATCACTCCTGCTGCTGATGTTTAATGTGATTACCATTTGCATTTCTTCATCAGGAGGAGGAGCTGAGGAAGGGCGGTGAGGCCAAATATGCTCACCTGGCCATGGAGCTGCATGTGTTCATTGAGGTGATGGCACCCATCCCCGAAGCCTATCTGCGCATGGCCCATGCCATGGAGGAGGTCAAGAAGTTCCTTATCCCGGTGCGTGTCTAACCTCGCAAATCCCAATTACAGAAACATGTAATTGAAACATCTTTTCGTTCCAAGCGTGCAGGCAAATTCCTTACCAGACTGCCATGCTTAACAGACTGTTTCTGTCTCTAGGAACCTGGTGAGCACGATCCCTACATGGACCCTCACTTTTTGAATGGATCCCAGGATGGTTCAGGCAGGGGACGCGGTGGTCACCTCGGACGGGGCAGAGGTGGACCACCTGGTGCTGGAGGACCAAGGTAGAAGCATGACTCAATGGCAATAATACTTCTACCATAGCATATTACAACAAACACATTGAATTGGCATGTTAAATATGTACACTTTCTCACTCAAACCGTGTACGAAGATGCTTACACAACAGATACCTGTATGCTTGATGCAGTGCTATTTGGTTCTCTGGTCTCTTGTTTTGCTGATCATGTTTTCCGACCTGGCAAACTTTCCACAGAGGCCGTGGAATGCCACGCGGTGGCCCTCGAGGAGCAATGCGTGGTGGCGCTCCACGTGGCGGACTAGGACGGGGCAATGCTCCTAGAGGCGCACCATCGGGTAGGGGTGGACCACCCTCCAATTCTAGCAGAGGAGGTTCAGCCGCCCGCTCCAGACCTCCTGCAGCAGGAGCTCCGAGGATGCTCCCCTCTGCAGCCATGTCCCACCAGGCAGGTCCTCCTTCAGGGTCACAACCCAAAGCTGATGGCTATGAGGACTATGTAAGTTCCTCCAGGTCGGGGTTGCCAAAGTTGACATAACGCAGCTTTTGATGTCTAACTATCAATCTGTTTTCCTTGTAGCCTCCATATGAAGAATCGTATGCAGAGCCTGCCTATGAGGGATATGATAACTACTACAGTCAGCAATCTGCACCTGCGTAAGTCAAAATGAATTTGAGTGACTTTGAGACTATTTAAATTGGTGTACTGTATTAACACCACTTTCCTGCCTACAGGGATACTGAATATTATGACTATGGACATGGAGAGGCCCAGGAAGCAGCATATGAGCCTTACGGTAAGATTTTGAAATTGGCATCTAATTACCATGTAGCACATGCACTCATCAAAGACCTTAGTGGGGCACTGACTGGACTTGGTGTCTACCTCACCATGAGTATTAACTGATGTTTCTCTTTCCTGTCTTTGTAGCTCAAGATGACTGGGACAACTCATGGTCCAACTCCGGCGGTGGAGGCAAAGCCCCAATGTCCAGGCAGCCAAAGGGATCGTACAGAGAGCACCCATATGGAAGATACTGAACGGCTACTGGTAGAGAGTTGCTATTGCAACTGTCTCAGATTGTAACTCTCTGAACTTTTCAAAAGTAATTTCCCTCTCGTCGGCTCCCTTTTTTTTTTATTATGGTTTTATTTTATTTTTGTTTTTTTAAACTCGGTAGGGACGTTTTGTTGGATGTATCATAGAATGCCAGAGGAGAAACATTGAGGTTTTTCATTGTTTATACCTGTTTCCATTTAATGTTTGTTTCAGTTGCGTAGTTGGCAGTTGAGGTCCTAGTGACATAAACCTAACAAAGGAACAAGAGTGACATTTTAGTGATATTTGATGGTTATCGAATCAGTTAATTGTTCTTGACAAAACGTGATTGTGGCGATTACCTCCTCTCATGTAGGCTGCATTTTTTAAAAGTCCTTCATGACTGCACAAAAATTATTCATAACACCTCAATGTAACTTTACTATAACTAGAAAAGACTTAGTTGCAATCTCAAACACAGCCCTGAGCTGTTTTGATTTTAAAAACAAAAGTCTATTTTCATTTGATAATACTGCAATACAAATCTAGTCTTGTATGAAGATATAATCTCCAAAAATACTATTGAAATCCATTTGAAAAATGTTTCTATTTTTGCCATCCTTTACAATTGGTATATCATGATCTGTCGTACAATTTCATGCAAAATCATCGCCTATGATCGACTAATTCTTGTAAAGCTTGAAGGATTAACAATCCTAATTGTGTGTAAGAAAGGCTGCAGCCAACTCAATATTTTGTACATAACTTTAGGACAACTGTGTATGCTTTAAGCCGTATCGTCTCCAAAATGCATAATGCTTGTGTACCTTTTGGCTAAATAGGTTACTAAATATATCCCAAAATGTTTTTCTGCAGTGCGTGTTTCAATAAAGTTTCTAGTTTCTTTTTAATCAATCTAAACATGGTATTTTGCCTTTGTTGTACCAAAGGAATGCCTTCAGTTTGTGAAAGTGGTCCTCACTGGTTTCTCACCAACGCTGAATAAGCTGTATGTATACACGTCAGCCTGACAAAAAAAAATCAAAAGCAGTGTTTTGACAATGAGCTTATCCTCTTCGTCTGTCTTCAAAACTACTCTAAATGACACTTGTAATGTCACCTTCAAAAACAAATAAAGCTCATCATTCCTTGAGGTAATGTGCTGCCAAATACATATTTGACTTGATTGATATAGTGCTTGAACATGTATTGTCATTAATCTTTAGTTAGTGTATCTATTCAAGCTCTCAAGAGAGCAATGTATCTTCAGCCACTTGAAATAACTGAATCTCAACAGTATTTCAAATCAAGCTTGCAGGGATCTTACTTGACTTTGATGCAAAGTCATGCGGGCTGGTTTTTATAAAAGAAAAAAATCGCAGAGGAGAGGATTCTAAAAGCCTAAAGATCGCCACAAGAAGGTAAAACTAACCCCAACACTCATTTGTTAGATTTTTGTATTGTTTTCTGTGCAAAACATCAAGTAATGCAAGTCATCAAAACATATCAAAAACATTGAAGTACAAAATTATGCTATCTGTAGTTATTCCGAGCAAAATAAGCCGTACCAAACAATCAGAAATGGTTGTGATGCAACTCTTGCTCAAATAAAACCAATAATGGTCCATTCATTTCACTCAATACTTAACAATTTCCATCTTGATAATTTCTGTAGAATGTAGATTAATGAAAATTACTAGTTGCACTCAAAGCGTTAAAACATCCCATTGGTGGACAAAAATCCTTCAGCTTGAGTTGCATGAAATTTTTGTAGTATAATGTTAGTGCTGCATGTTTGTTGTTCACTGTATGCATGCAGGCGCTGGTATGTCCCAAGATCTCATTTCTGTTTCTCTTCTTAGGTTGTCACACAACTGTGTAGGTGCAGTTGACACATTGAACCACAGTTTACGAGACATTTAAGGTCAGTTGAAAAGAGATCACAGACGACAGATCTTTAATTCAGCTGTTTTAAGATGATTAAATCCTTGTTTCTGTCTTTAACAGGTCCATTGAAAGTTCCTGGAAAGAGCAGAGGTCATGCAGAGTCTCTGAGACTGATTGCTTCTTTATCCCTGAAGGGATTTGTCTGGGGTCTTTTTTTTTTTTTTAAAAGTGCAGAGAGCTTTCTCAGTCACTGAGAAAATGCTCTGCTCTTAAATATTGCTGTAGCAAGTACATGTTTAATTTTTTATTTTTTTAAATGAATGTGTCCAGATTTACAATATTTTTACACTGAAGACATTTTTACCTGCCTTTTTATGAAAATAAAGTTTTTTATGAAAATGTGTTCCTTGATTATTTACTTAATTGGGACATCACCCTGTCCCAAAATGCATGCTTTAAAAAGAAAAAAAGGGGTCACTATCAGACTAAAGCAGAGGTTAATAACGGGCTGATCATTTGAATCAGGTATGTTAGGGCCAGGAAACGTCTAAAACATGCAGGGTGAGTCTCTGAGGACCGGGGTTGACAGATATTAAATGTCTTGGCATGCGTTTGGATCAGAAAAAGTGTATAGATTGTATTAGCTGGATGGTTTCAATGAGTAAAAGACAGTCGTACTGTTCAGTCTCCTCTTACATGCACATGGAGCCCATTCTGACTACAGCCTTATGTTGTCTTGTTTGGACTTGCTGCCCTGTCACTTCACATGCAACACACATCACATGCAAGTCAAATGACTGTTAGCTATATGCCATTTGAAGACCTGGAATAACCAGTTTTGCGGCCCATGTAATCAAGACTGATGATTTGTGAAAATAGAGTGAAATTAGCTTTTTTGTGTAACAGCATGTCAAGTCTGAAACTACATACTGCACCTCCTTGTCAGGTGATTGCACGCACAACGCCTTCATACACAGTTAAGAATTGTTGCTACTGTGCCTGGAGCTTTTGGTGGGACACTGCTGGCCCCAGTGAGAGGATAAAGTGCTGATACCCTCAGTCACGGCCATAAAATCCTGATCTGTGTCTGTGTCGACAAATTTGTCCATTCATTTGTGGCCCTATAACAATTGGGAAAGCATTGTATGCCTTTTCCCAGTTTATATGTTCATAAGTCATAGCCCATGTAGCTTAAGTCAAGCAAAAGCAAAACTCATATATACAACTATTAATTAATATACAAAATAATACAATTTCCATAATAATGGATAAGACACTCCATCATTCAGTGCACAGTTGCACCAAACATGTTATGATACAGTATATGCACCTGCAACAGCCATGTGTAAAACAAGTGGTCAATTGTTGAAACTGCAGTTACAAATTATCATAAATGTTAAAAGTAAAAGTATATTACCCGTCATAAAAACACATTGCCTTCCCTTCCTTGTTGTGTCTGTCTGGATATCGGCGGAATGTTCCTTTAAAACGACTCTCCTCCCACAGGTCGCTAACATATCCGCGCCCCCATCTATCAGCGGCTAGTTTCACATCAACAATGACTGTCTTCGCGGATTTCAGAGAAAAACTCGGCAGCATTTCAATAAATATTCTGAAAATTTATTGCGTTTAACTTACTATCTGTGCAGCGGGGCAGCATTTACCACAGACTACAGACACTGCCACTGGTAAGCTAACATTTTCTTGTCTAGCCTGTTTGGTAGGTTGTTTGGAAGCTAGCTGGCTAGCTAGCTAGTCAGAGGTACTGTTAGCCTAGGCCTCAATCTTTGTATTTAATCAAGCATGGTCTTGGCGGACAGCTTGGAGCCCGCAGCTCATTGTATAGGGTCCACGTTGTTTTCCTCCCCAGCCTCATGTCTCAGACTGAAACGGCTCTCTTGAGATATTTGACCTCGAGAAGGGAGCAAATGATGTAGCTAGTAAGCTAGCTTGTAATGCCAGCTTCCGCAAAACTTGCACCATATTAAGGGATGTTATGCAGCGCGTAAACATGTTTAACGCTAGCTGTTTGTAATGAATATTTATGAGGGAGAATGAATTTTTGCAGATGTATGTAATCTATATGGCATTGCATGTGTTTTGATTGGATATAAAAGCTTCAGATTGCACAAATGTATTTGTTTTGTTTGACTAGACACTGACTGTGCACCACTCCCTTAATTATCACTCCTGTGTTGAAAGCAATCAATGACCAAAGTATAATGTCATTACTAAATGCTGATTCACAGATTCTGTCCTAAGTGATACATATCACAGACTAATTTAAATCATTTACACCCATTGCTTAATGAATATGATTATATATTTGTCAGATATTCCAGATCAGCCCTCCCTGATCACAGTGTGTCTGACCTCTGATCTCTTGTTGTAAACAGGTGCAAGATCAAGGAGAGAAATCATAAAACTAGGCACATAGCTGCAAGAAGTGAGCCGTGGGTGTGTCTGCGATGGCTGGTGGAAGGAGAGGGGCGAACCGTACCACTTACTGCAGACCTCCACTAAGCAGCGAACCAGGCTCGGTCAGCAATGGCAGCCACTCGACCAGCTCCCCAGTCACAGGGGTGCGATCTCGTACAAGGTAAGCTCTGATACCCTGTGAGAGTAAAGAAGTTAACTTTGCAACCTGACAGTCAGGAAGCATTTATTCTTCATCTCGGCTGCAGGAATGCACAACATGGGTGTGTCCTCCTCTAGCTATTCCAATTTATAACAGAATGAAACACGTTATGATAAAAGGCGTTGTTGTGTCTGCAGGAATGGTTCAGGAACATGCATGTCCAGCCCCCCGCTGGCTGCGCAGACGATGGTTCCTCTGAAGCACTGCAAGATCCCCGAGTTATCCGTGGATCGTAACGTGCTGTTCGAGCTCCATCTTTTCTTCTGCCACCTCATTGCCCTCTTTGTCCATTATGTCAACATCTACAAGACTGTGTGGTGGTACCCACCGTCACACCCTCCCTCACACACCTCCCTTGTGAGTACTCACTAGGACAGCTATTGACTCATCATGTTTATTGTGGTTTTCAGCTGCCACCATAGAAATATATGCAATTTTTAAAAAACAACAACAGAGATCCACTCTGCATCCAAATTTGCATATATTTCTGCAGTGGGTGAGATGGTAACAATGATCATTTATCTATCTTATTATTTACAGAACTTTCACCTTATTGATTATAACATGCTGGTGTTCACAATCATCATACTGGCAAGGAGGTTAATTGCTGCAATTGTTAAGGAGGTAAGAATTCTACTTTTGGCTTCTACCTTTCAGATTCAAAGCTTGTGAAATGTAAAATTAGCACAAGTCATTTTACTGTATTTGATAAAGGATTAAAAATACAGTCAGAAATCAAACTTCTACCGACTGTACTCTGCTGTTTTTCCTTTTTACCCAATTCTTAGTGTGTGTTGTTTCTCTCATACATCTTTGTGTTTCTGTGTTGAATACAATTATAATGCAAATAGTGTATTATTAATGCATGTGACTATTTGTCTCCCTCCTCTTCTCTCCCCCAGGCATCACAGAGTGGGAAATTGTCCTTCCCCCATTCGATCTTTCTCGTGATGGCTCGATTTGCCGTGCTGACGCTGACAGGCTGGAGCCTGTGCCGCTCCCTCATTTACCTCTTCAGAACCTATTCTGTCCTCAGCCTGCTCTTCCTCTGCTACCCGTGAGTATCCACAGGAAGTCTGAATGTGAGCTAGCTTTTTGCCTAATAGCTGAAGGGCTGTCACAGTCTCCTTCCTCTGGTTCTTTTGGTAACAATGTTGTCATACTCGGTGCATGAAATGTCTGATTGACACTCATGCCCTCACATTTCTATGCTTTGAATGATGAAGGCTGTCATTCAAATCTTTGCTTTTGTTTGGCATTTGTTGTCTCTTGAGCATTATAGTCAAGAGCAACAATTGGAAAAAACACTTTAAACACACATTAGGTTTATTAAATATTAATAACTTAATGCAGGTTGAAATGGAGCTTGACTGATGTGCCCCTCATTTCCTGGCAGGCCTGATTGTGCATGTTGTTTGCATAATGTTATCCATGGCATCTGTGTTTGCAAACATTTTCAGCATGGGTGGCTCCAGTGTATCACCGAGCAGACAGTTAGCAGGCAGTGACGTGCACAAGGTGGTCAACATTTATGTCATCCAAAAGAGGATAACATTTTTATGATGTGGTTTTTGAGATTTTTTTTAAATGATAAGAGAGAGATACTTTGCTCACAGTTTTACAAAGAATTGCAAGCTAAAATTATGTACACTGTTAGTGTCTGTCTTCATTTTAAAGCCATATTTATTTGGGTTTTTAACATCAGAGCAGATCCATGTGTCAAAAATAGTAGTAGTAGTAGTAGTAGTAGTAGTAGTAGTGTATTTGACGCCTTTTAACAATTTTCCAAAACAAATGAACACAGGAAGGAAACAATTAAATAGAAGCAAACCACAAAGGTGTAGGCTGAAGCTTTAGCTTGTTATACCTACCCTTTTTACATAAACTCTAATAAGCAATGCATTCACTGTTTGGACAATTTTTACAGTTTCAGAGGAAGACAACTTGACAGCACTTTGCAAAACATGTTCTGAGAAGAGGAAAAATGTCCTTAACATGTTAACATCATAACATCTTATTAGAGCTATGGAATATTAAATCATCCAACTTGGCTCACGACATCTTGGTCTTTCTTACCCTCAGGTGTGCAAAAATGAAACTTTTTGAAATATAAAAATATTAAATAATCAGGTATTGTATCCACCAGGAGAGGCATGTAATTATCAGTTAGCGATATCCAAGTTGTGCATCCCAAACAAAAACAAAAGAGTGCCAAATGCAAAAACAAAATGTGTGACTGTTTGCTCTCAGCTTCCCCTGGCAGTGTTGATACAGGGCTTTCAGTAATGGTAGAAGTTAATTGCAGCTGTTGTTCCCCTCAGATTTGGGATGTATATTCCATTCTTCCGGCTGAGCTGTGACTTCCGGCGAGCAGGTCCGCTCTCCCCCATCGCCAGCATCGGCTCCAAGGAGGTGGGCAGCGTGGGCCGGGGCAGGGACTACTTGACTGTGCTGAAGGAGACGTGGAAGCAGCACACCAGCCAGCTGTACGGCGTCCAGCCCATGCCAACCCACGCCTGCTGCCTCTCTCCGGACCTCATCCGCAAGGAGGTGGAGTACCTGAAGATGGACTTCAACTGGAGGATGAAGGAGGTGCTGGTCAGCTCGATGCTCAGTGCTTACTATGTGGCCTTTGTACCTGTCTGGTTTGTCAAGGTAAGAAACTTCAACTTTCTAAATGTCAATATCATTTAACACTCTGCTAAGCTTCTCAGAGTCTTAATATTTTCCGCCGTTATATTTTCCTTCAGAGTACGCAGTATGTGGACAAGCGCTGGTCCTGTGAGCTGTTCATCCTGGTGTCAGTCAGCACGTCAGTGATCCTCATGAGGCATTTGTTGCCACCTCGATACTGTGACCTGCTTCACAAAGCTGCAGCTCACCTAGGCTGCTGGCAGAAAGTAGACCCCTCACTCTGCTCCAACGTTCTTCAGCACATGTAAGTAATGCTCATGGTTTATTTATCACTGGGCGTTGGGCCCATTTGATTCAATTCTCACTCTGCTGTCTTTCTTTGTACAGATGGACAGAAGAGTACATGTGGCCTCAGGGAGTCCTGGTAAAGCATAATAAGAATGTCTACAAGGCCATGGGTCACTACAATGTTGCAGTCCCATCAGATGTGTCCCATTATCGCTTCTATGTGAGTGTTTCTAAATTAGCAGCAGGCGCCAGAGATTTCAGAGAGCCTTCAGTGATGCAGTCTTTTTCTACAAAATATCTGTGGTATTTTTAAAAGGCTGTCCTACTTTATCTGATAACATCCTGTCTCTTTTCCTCCCCTAGTTCTTCTTCAACAAGCCTTTACGAATATTGAACATACTCATCATCCTGGAAGGTGCCATGATATTCTACCAGCTCTACTCGTTGATATGTTCAGAAAAGTGGCATCAGACGATATCACTGGCTCTGATCCTCTTCAGCAACTACTACGCCTTCTTCAAGCTTCTCAGAGACAGAATAGTGCTTGGAAAGGCATACTCGTACTCAAACAGCTCATCAGACCAGAAAGTCAGCTAGACTTAAGTTATTATCGGTCGCATTCAGTTTGGAACAACACAAACATGCCTAAGAGCTCTGTATTTTTTCTACAAACTGCATTTTGTGTCACGTTTTTGTTCTGATCTGCCATAATAAAAAGACATATTTTTGTATTACTTTAAAGATTTGCTTTTGTTTTATTTGGTTCTGAAATGTGTTTTACATTCTGACCACAAGAGGCCTCTGTGTTTTTAAAAATGAAATGTGCAATTAGAATTAATTAGAGGCAAATAGATGTAATTTCCAGTTGACGACATGCACTAATTAAGAGTCATTGTTGTGAACTTTTAATGCTGTTGAATTGCTGAAAAAGAATATTTAATGTTTTTTTTCCCATTATGAGATATGATGATAGAACTTTATTTATCAAAGAAGAAATTGTTGTGCAAGGTAGGAGTGCATATCAGAAAACAGAAGCAATCATCAGAAAGGACAAATCCAAAATGTATGTAAAATCCACTTTAAATTGAGAAGAAAGCCAGTAAAGTGGCAGTGGGTCAAAATACAAGTAAATTGTACACATATTTACGTGCACATATATTGCATCATGTGGGTGGACTGATTATTGACCTGGCCCATTAACAGAGTATCAGAATCAGTGTTATTTTCTATCTGATTGCAGACACAATACATTTATTTAAAATGTGCCGTTTTGGCTCTGATGCATGCAATATATAAACTAACTACAGCTACCAAATAACTATAGTGGTGTAAAAATACAATATTTGACACTGAAGTGTGATGTGGAGGAAAATGGAAATACTTCAGTAAAGTACAAATACCGTAAAATTGTACTTAGGTACAGTACCTGCTTCTTTCATCCAGCCAACAGTCCAAAAAAGACTCTTCATTTACTGTCATAAATGACAAACAAAAGCAGCAAATGACTGAAACAATTAAATTATTATCATGATAGTTGCTGATGAATATCCTTCTGATCTGCTGATTGATTAACTGACTAATTGTTGCAGCTCTGTCACCTTTCAACGTGTCAGTGAAAGGGGTGAGGATGGTAGGGATAAATTGGGAACATTGGCGACCCCGTGTGGTCTGTTTGCAGTACCTGCAGGTCCTGAGTACTGTGTATATACAAACCCTCCAGACTATAGCAGGGATATAAAGTATGGGCATATGCAGAACGCGATCAGGAGCTTGACCAGTGACCAGCAGTGGACAGCATCCTGTTGTGTGCTCATGTGCCGCAGGGTAAACAAACAGCAACCTGCAGGGCGCACAGCGGGGCGGACTGGCCCTTTAAGAAGGATAATAAAGACGACAGCGTCGCACGAGCCGAGCGCATCGATGCCGCGCGCTACATTTCAGCACAAACCCACAGCGGTGCTGCGGGAATAAACCGACATATACTCTTATACATCCACATCAAGTGTGCGTGAAGGTTTCACACGGCGGGAGGAGAAGATGTGACGCCGCGAACAGCCGCTCTGCTCTCTGGTGCGTTATTGATTCGGTAAGTCTTATTTGTGTCACTCGCAGACGACAAACCTGTTTTCTCTAACACTGAATTCAACACGAAGGCGAGACAAACTGCTGCATTCGTCCTGCTCTCGGGTCGGGCTTTTCCACAGTATTGCTATCATCCAAGTAAAGAGGGGTTACAGCGTATAAAGTTGCCGTTGTGTATTTCTGTAGTGGCCATCTTTGGATTGTACTTTGAGCGGAGGCTGGCGCAGCGCTGAGGAGATAACATTATAACAGTGACTCCATCCATTGTAATGGGATAAAGCGTTATTCTAGGCCCAGTGCCCAGATCTTAAAGACGTTAATGCACTCTCCGGGTCTGTTAATGTAATAATAAAGGGCCACTCTGCTGCTGTGATAGTTGGACACCGAGCTTAACGTAAAACCCCACATATGTAAGTGGGCAGCGCGCTGGAAACAAGTCCTGTAATACCACCTTTAATATTTATGAGAATATTTGGATTTATTGCAGGACTTTTCTTTTCTGTTGAATTTAACTCCACCACCCTACTCACTGATGATTTCCCTCTTTAAGCCATTTGTCTGAAAGCTCTGTAGCCCACATCAGCTCCATTTGCGTAACATAACACACAGTTTGCTCCACTGCATCTTGGTGCAGCATTTCAATCAATCCATTCCAGTGGACTTAAAGATAAAAACAAAGGTTGGAAGATGTCCTAAGACCAGTAATGCACCCTATCAGTTCACACATATTCGCACAAGGTCTTTCCACATTGACTGTGGTCTAAAAATATCTCTCTAGGCTGCTCTTTCACTCCCAATATTACACCAGGGAAGCATTATGAAGAAAAAAAGCCAGGGAATTGCTTTCTATTAAAAACTTAATGAAACCCTATTTCTGTAGGCAGATTAGTGGTAAACTCCCACTTTCCACTAACACCGCTGACTTAGATTTTTAAGTGACAGATATATTGGTGATGCTGTAAAACTAATGAAGCCACAGTGAATGCTTGTTTTTCTCGCAGGGTGGTGAATCCTGCGCTGCAGCATTACTTTTGGCACAGTCAGGAGGATCCTCCACAGAGCCCTCTCCTCAGGGAGGAGAAGGCTGCAGGTTTTCAAACTTCCTACCTTTGTTGTTTCAGGACATCCTGTACATGAGCCCCCCTCGTCTCACCCCCCGGAGAGCTCCACTTAAATAAGTAATAATGGAAGACAAACGCAAGAAGCGGAGCCCAAAGGTGTCTCTCCCACAGCCCCCTCCTCCCCCCATCAACCCCCGCAAACTCTCCGTCCTGCCTGCCAGCAAAAGTGCCACCTTCTCTCTCGGCCTGCCGCAGCCTCCCTCCCCCAAGAACAGAGGCAAGTACAAGAGGTCCATCGGAGCGCCGGGGCAGCCCAAAGAGGTGTTCACAGCCGTCGTAGCTCCACCAAAGACCACCAGGTTTGTGTCTCAACATAACAGGAAAATCCTCCAGAAAACACCAGCAGTTATGTAACTGTCGCAAATGCTCTTTGCATGTTTTGGTCCCATCATTTTCAGACAGGTAACTTGGCAAATTGGATCACGTGAGATCACGTACAGTGTGCACAATCTCCACTACAGTTATGTTTGAGTATAGAAGAAAAAGTGTACAACCAGATTTTTTGGGTGCCTCAGAAGTAAGCAAACTACACCCGCCAATTTGCACTAACAGAAAATTCAACTTTGATAATTTATACAATAAATTACCTCAGAAATGTTCTTTAACTTTTGCTGAACAACTGACATTTATTGGATAGTGGTAAATACAAAACTATATATTTCATATGCAGCTAAATTGCTTGTAACAGAGTCATAATGTCAGCAAACTGACTCAATAAAGTCTCATTCCAGACCAAGTAAGGCTGCAGCAGCAACACCCTCAGTGTGTTGCACTGGGCATGGGTTGCTTTTATTGATTATGACTTTAACTTTGTTATTAGGTGCTAATATATTCAGATCGAGCGAGTGTCTTTCAATTGATGTGGTTACATGAGCCATTGTTATTGTGATTGGGCTTTTATTTTATTAATCAAATATTAGGGTCCATGTAAACACAGCTAATAATACGTTTTCAAAAGAAACCTCGGACTGTATGTGTCTATAACACATTGGAAGGCTGGGCTGTTTTTTTTTTTTATAACTGCTGTTGATGTGTTTCAGTTACAGATTGCGATGATGTTAGTGTGTTCTGTCTGTATTCCTCAGGCCCCACAAGGAAAAGCCCCGGGCCCCCCAGCCAGCAGGGCCCAGTAAAGTAGTCCAGTCTTCCCCCCTGCAGCACTCATTTCTCACAGATGTCTCAGACGTAAGAGAGATGGAGGGAGGCCTCCTCAACCTCCTCAATGACTTCCACTCAGGCAAACTGCAGGCTTTTGGTAAGATAACCTTGATCAGAGAGGCCACCAAGGGACTATTCTATTACGGGCTGAAAATAGAGGCAGTTAAAAAATGGCTTTGTTACATGAATCAGACTGAAATCAAATAGCTGCAGTGCTATTTTTACACATCTGGTGCCATGGAAACACTTTTGACTTTGCTGTAATCCGTCTGCAACCAAAAGAGTTTAGAGAAGCTTACACCTGTCTGCTTGGACTCAACTGATTTCTAGGTAAGGTGTGCTCCTTTGAGCAGCTGGAGCATGTGCGCGAGATGCAGGAGAAGCTGGCCCGGCTGCACTTCAGCCTTGACAGCCATGTGGAGGAGCTTTCAGAGGACCAGAGGAAGTGTGCATCCGACCACAACCTGGAGCACCTGCTCTGTAACGTAAGCATAAACCACAGCAGCACATGATCATCCTCATTTGTAGAAAGAGAAAGAGAAAGAGACAGATCAGCTCAGGTTTCACATACACCTGATG
The DNA here is from genome assembly GCF_040436345.1 of Pagrus major. Taxonomy (NCBI): domain Eukaryota; kingdom Metazoa; phylum Chordata; class Actinopteri; order Spariformes; family Sparidae; genus Pagrus; species Pagrus major. The sequence goes on along the minus strand of NC_133230.1, from coordinate 24,558,833 downwards.
AGATTTTGAATATTTACAACCTTTTTAAATGTCACCTTTGACGTGACCAAACGTCCCATTAGATTATAGCAAATCAGTGTGTTTCATTATTGTGGAAGATTCAGGGAAACATCATCATGTCTGGAAGTCGACTCTAGTTTAGTTGGTTTAGCAGTTCCTTAGAGCAAAGTGAGACTGTTCACTGTTGGTTTTAGAGACAGTCTTGCCTGAGGCTGTGGGGCAAAGTACTCACACATAAAACTTAAATGATTTCACCAGTGAAAGTAACAATAAAACAAGCTATCGCAAGATAAACCATTAGGTTGATCAACAGGTTTTGATTAATTTACTGCAGCAAACCTTTGTTAGAGCTCAAATTTCTTATGTCTGCAGATAAATGGTCTATAATGAGTATATTTCAGACATATAGCAGTGTACGTGGATGCATTCACACACTGGCTAAAGCAAATAAATACAACCATGATTCAAAAAAACTTGGCGCTGTGTAAAATGTGACTGAAAACAACCTATATTCAGTTGAACATATTCAGACGACATATTTGTTTTACAGATAGACTTTCTGTTTTTTGTAAATGTAGGACTACAATTTATTCTGAATTTGATGCCTGCAACATGTTCCCAAAAAGCTGGGACAGGGGCATGGTTATTACTGTGTTACATCACCTTTTCTTTTAACAACACTTAATAAGCGTTTGGGAACTCTGCACACTAATTGTTAAGGTTTGGAAGTGAAATTCCTTCTCATTCCTGCTTGACACATGACTTATATTATTATTTACAAAAAACAAAACAAAAACAACTACCAATATTATATTCAACTAGGAGGGATTACAGTGTTAAGTGTTAAGGCCTATTCTTTCTTCCTGTCACTCTTAGCTATGAACCTTTTAAGTTCAGCAGATATGCCACAAAACAGAAATATAATTTCATGAAGACAGTCTGATATCAAAAAGCATAAGCAGTGTTAACATTATTGTATGTTTTGCTGAGTTTCTGGTATGTTTAAATGTTAAATATTGTCCAGCACAAACAGTGATTTCTCGTCCATAAATGCCTTGAAAGAGCTTCTATTGTTGGCAGCATGTTGTGCTGCACCTAGTTACCCGCGCCTGGGGCTGGTATGCTGATGGTGGGAAGCGGGAGCGCTATGTGTGAGGGAGGTGAGAACAAGCTTTCAGCTCATGACAGATACTGCTGCCAGGAATACTCGCTAGCTGGTGGCTAATTGTGCCTCGGAGCAGATGGGCTGTGAAGTGACTTTCATTTGTGTGAATAAGAAGGGAAGCTGACCATTTGTAAACAATGTAGTCGAACGATGGGATTGTAATTCAAATATTGACCTGACACACACAGGGCTGTTATGTAATACATTTAGTGATTAATCTACTTGCACTTCCACATCTATTTTTGGCTGTTTGTATTTCACCTGTCACCCATTTGTTCCCACAGCTGGAGGAGCTCAGCACCTCTATGTATCCTTCCCTAACTGAATGACTGTTTATGTATGGGCATCACCCAGCACTGGATTTAAATGATCTGTTCTTCAGCTGTGTGAATCCTTAATGTGTCCGCGTTCAGACAAAAGCTCCACTTGGCTGAGAACCAGGACCTGGCCAAGACATCTGGTCCCTGACGAAGTGAGGTGCGGAGGACGGCGACCACACACTCATCTTCTCCCAACATCTAACCACCAGGTTGCCAGGGCATTGATCCAGCTGCCTTAGTAACAGGATGGAAAGATCCACAGGAGGAGGGGCTATTTTTTTTTTTTTCCATTCGGCATGCGAAGCCGAGGGAACAATACAGTGACTCAAAGCAGCAGAGCATTAAATGAACTCTCCACTGAAATCATAAAGCCCTCATTCATGGCACAAGAAATGACTGAACAGTTGTGTTTGAGGAAACGTTTCAAAGTTATCAGCATGCTCTTGGCATCAGCTAACTTGGCTGCAGTTATTAGTTACATCATTTGATAACAAATAACTGAAACCAGGTGAACTCTTTCATCCTCTATTTTCTTCTGTCACAAAAAGCACATTTCATGACAGTAAGAATTTGTATCACATCATATTAGGCCTTGTCTTTTGCATAATTTCATAAGGTATTTGTCTGTGCTAGCGAAGATTAGAAAGTGAGCCATACTTAAGTAGCAAACATATTTGGCCCTTGTCGACAACACCACTGTGGTTAACTCAGAACTTTAAAGGGAGATTTCACTTTTGCTATTATTCTGAATATGCTCCCTCATTTTTTATATCTCTGTTGTTCAAATTTAATACTGGAAAACAGCAAGCAGGGAGAACCTTTATTATAACTGTACATTTTAAAGGGACTACGTGAGGAGACCTAACTGTATGTTTGATTAACTTACATATAAAATGGTTTATATGTGCAGTTCAGCTACTGTATCTATTGACGCTGTCGGTTTAAAATAACTTGATTAGGGCCGATTTTGCCAGTGCTTTAATAGGATCGCCTTGAGGCTCTGTTTTTGTGACTGAGGGGCCAGTAGCAGCATCCCTCCATGCTACGCCACCCTGCTACTAAAGAAATGCTGTAAAATCTACTGTACCATGTAGGTCAACGGGATTCTGTCCAGCACAACCACAGAGTAATGCAGCTGGCATAAGTCTCTGTAAAGGTCAATTTCAAAATGGCAGCTACTTTCCTAGTGATGATGATATGATTTGCCTTGTATTTCATTCCAATTTTGGCAGCAGTGCACCTTGGCCATGATATTTAATCCCCGACAAGCCAATGAAAGTGGTATTAGTGATCAGTCTGAAACATCAAAGCCTGTCAAAGCATTGAGGCGTTCAAAATGTAATATAAGACTTTGTACTGCTTGCTAAGCCTACCTCTTTTCTAAGGCCTTCTACAGTGACATAACATATTTGTCATTAGATCCTTCACAGTAGGGCTGCAACTAAGGGTTATTTTCACTTTCTACCCATTTAATCTACAGATTATTTTCTATTCATCAATTTATCGTTAAGGCTATAAAACATCCAAAAATATTGAAAAATATTATGAGTCCAAGGTAATGTCTTCAAATGTCTTGTTTTGTCTGACCGACAGTCCTAAACCCAAAGATAATTCAGTTTACAGTGATAGAAAACGTGTGATGCTGGAAAAAATGAGAATTTGGGATTTTTAACATAATAATCAAATTAGTTACAAATTAATTTTGTCTATCGCTCTCCTTCTCTGTCAGCTATTTTCTTTCAACTTTCCATGAATTAGTCAAAACATAAAACTTGTGAAGACTCTCATGTGTGTTCAGTAGCTGTACCCATTAATAAAGGTAAATGAGGTAACTTGAAGGTCAAATCTGTGTTTCTTGGATGAAAATTAAGTCACCTTTTATTTTGAAAAGCAGTAAAATGTAACTGGTCCCCTCTCCCCACTTCCAATCCCATTGAATGAGACACCTGGAAGTAAGTTTTACAGAAATAAAACACTTTATTCATATATCAATCTGTCTTTGCTCTTGTTCACAAACAAGTTTAATATAATTTAACAATAGATGAGTTAAAAGGCTACTTGAAGACTGGCACTATACCGAGACACAATCAGATCTGGGTCTTCACTATTTCTCAGGCAACTGCTGGAGTAAAGCTCACGGCTTTTCCTTTCATGCTGTCCTCATCCAGGAGAACTGGTGCAAACCCAGCCATGATCTAGGCATCAGTGTACATATATATCTCCTTTACAAAAATATACACAATTTGATCCTGCCAGTAAATTTTGGTCATGCAAAAAAAAAAGAAAAAAAAAAGACGGTACCAACTCAGCACATCATTAACAGGACTTTCAAATCATTACACAATAGATAAATTATAAACTGTAACATCATACAGCATACGATTACAGGTGAAGCTAATACTGTGCAAATACACATTTGAGCTGTACAAAGTATTTTGTACTATTTATGTTAATCTCATTTCACAAATCTTCAAAACAACTACATAAAATATTTTGAAAATGCCACATCACATTTGATGAAACAGCAAAAATATACACTTTTCAGGTCCCTGTCTTCTTCCTCGTCTTTTTGTGCATTTCAGTTTTACATTCTGCAATAGTGTCTCTGATTTGTCTACAGTACGTTTAGATCATGAAAAAAAGCAATGACAATCATGGGATGGTAAAATGTAAAACTCATTAAGTCGATCATGATAATGAGCTACCATTTCAAAGTGCAAAGAGAGCAGGTTGAGTGTGTGTAAGACCTGATGTCAGTATGTTAGAACTGTCCATGCTTCTGTATCAGAGGAAATCTCACTGAGATAAGAATAAGAGCTCCTAATTCTCAAGGACTTTCTCTTTATTGATATAAAAGTGCAGGCACTATAAGAAATGTAGAACATCTCTGTCTTCAAGTAAGGTCAGTGTTAATGTTCTTCTCTTCCAGCGTTTTGTATGTGTTTGGATTTAGTCCTTAGGATCTCATTTAAATCTTTATGGACATTGGCAGGCTGGGAAGCAGCGCAGTCGATCAGGCTGGGCCCCATCTGGGCGTAAAGGGCTTGGCACAGGTTGGCGGTAGCACCCCTCACGTTGCCGCCCCGGCCATGGATGGTACCGCTGTGGGTGGAGGTGCCCAGGAGATGCCACAGCAAGGGCAGCACTTTCTGTTCCACCATCTGGGGCTTGCGAGGATAGAGCTGTGTCACAAGATCTGGGGAGAAAGTGAGAAGAAAAAGGTGGTCCCACATACTAATCAATTTGAGAGCTAAGGCTAAAACCCTACTGCACTGTTCAGTTATTACAACAAACATACCTGCAACCTTTTCGATAAGATCCACCTTTGCTTTGCCATTTAAAAACTGAGCCTTGTTGCAGAATGGCTGAAGAAGAAGTATGTTATCTGTCATGGAAGCAAAGAAAATAAAGTCAAACAAAGACAACTCTCCAATTAGACTTATTTCACTTCAAGCTGAAAAATTTAAAAGCCAGAAATTAGTACCAAGATTTGAAATAAGTGAATCAATAGCTCCAATAGCAGCAGAGTAGATAGCGTTGTTCTTGGAGTTGAGGTGATTGTCAACGATTGCCGGGACCAGATTGTTAACCACTTGCGACAGGTTGTCTTTCAACAAGTGAATGATTTTCTGTAGAGACTCAAGGGCATACAGGTTCACTTTGCTGTTGGACTCCTGCAGCCTGGCCTTGAAGGCATCAAACACCTAAAAGAAGGGAACCGAGGGGAGAAGAACAAAAGGTGAAACAGTTTTTACAATGAAACAGAACTGTATTATGGTGCAATGACAAAGCACATGAAGAAATATTGATAGGATTTGAAAAAAGAACAAAGAAAAAACAGCACAAACCGGGAAAATACTATTGATGACTATGTTGGGGTTGTGCTGGCAGTCGGCTGTGAGCTGGTCGATTCCCTTGATCCTTTCTTTGAAGTCCTTTGAACCCAGCAGACCTGAGATCTGCTTGATGTACTCGTTCTTGTCTGCAATACTCTGTGTCTGAGATCTACAGCTGTAATGGCTATTAGACTCCCTGTAGATGATACAACACATTAAATGGTTTATAAACCTGTGAGTTAAGTATGAAAAACACACTTTCCACATGTATTATGCAGTTTGTGTAAGCCACCTGTTAGTCTGATTGAGTGGCTCCCTGGTGAGAGATGAAGCTCTGACTGTACCACTGCCTGGGAGGGAGCGTCTACCCCTGGCTGATTGTGTGTCCTGGGGCATCTCCCCAAGACCCTTAAAAACCACCCAAACAATCTCCAAGTAAGATGACAGTATGATCTTGAGCAAAAACAGCAATTATAAATGCATACTAGAAGGAAACACTGTACCTTTGTCTTGAGAGTGAAGACAGTGTCTCTGACAGTCGGCAGGTCTTTGGTGGGGATATACTTCTCCAGGATCTTGTCAAAGTCAGGGTGGGATGACAGGGACAGCAGCATTCGACGGCCAAAGTACCTGAGGGTTGAAGCAGTATAACAGTAAGAACTCAGGCACTAAGGCACACTGTCTGTCTTGTACAGATCACAAAACTCTCAGCGGTGATCTTTGCTCTTACAGATGTCTTGTCCATATATCAACAAGCTGGAACGCTACTTTTGTTTCATTTTAGATATCTTTCAAATGAACAAGAGATGATAATCCTTTAGTGATCCCAGATCAGAAAATCAGGTACTACAGCAGCATAAAGACAGAAATAAGTACAGGTAAATAGAGAAACCTACAAAATAAATAATTATAAATATATATTATAAAACATACATCACCACAATAAGCAGTAGATATTTGATAGTAAATCATACATCAACCAGAATGTAGGCATATATAATACTGTATGTTGAAATATACTGCAGTATTGTGCTGCATTATTTTGTAAATGGTTTCTCTTTTTTTTTAATTCGTGTTTATGTACATGTAGCAAGTACTTCAATCTAAAAGACAACCACAAGCATTAAAAATGGTGGTCCATGTTTCTGATCACTCAGTGGATTTCATGGCATGTGCTAATCAGTAAGAACATGTTGAAAACACCAAATCCTTTGGAAATTCTTATATTTTGTATTTTCTCAGTATCAGTGGTGTTTGATCTGCTTTTTAATGGGCTAAATTTTCCAGAAAACCATGACAGGGATTATCTGTGAATCAACTATTAGACCCAACCAATCTGTTTCTTTTTCGTACAAACAAACAGAAAATATCAATGAATTTGTGCAAACCAAAAAATTAAAATCAAATCTGTGCGTCCAAACATGAATGAGGTACAGTGGCTCCAACTTGTGAAAGACCTAAGTGAAAACACAAGCAGCAACAACAGAAAAAAACATCTCTACATACCTGGCTTCCTGTGAGGAGTCTTGTGCAAGTTTGGTGACGGCAGGTAAGATTCTGTCGGTGAGATCTTTACCTCCAGACAGAAGACGGACAGCACCGACCTTCTCCACCAGATTAGCCAGATGTTGAGCAGTGCATTTTCTTACCACTGCGTTGAGATGACTATAAGAAAAGGGAAGACCAATTCAGCAATCCAAGATTACATTTTTTAAAAGATTTGGTGTTGAGAGTAGTGCAAAAGTACCCCAGAAAATTGTAAATGGTGAAACAGCACTTCACTGTGTGTGTGTGTGTGTATGTAGACATACATACTGACCTGAGTCCTCCAGAGAGTAAAGCGCCGATGCTACGAATAGGTGTGCAGTGCTGCACCATGCAGTCCAGTGCTGCATCCACATCCTGCCTGATGAACGCGTTGCTCTCCCCGGCCTTCTGCAGTAAAGCTTTAACTGTCCCCTCCAGCTCCTGGTCCATCGCCTTCTGCAGGTGGGTGTACAGGTCCCCCAGCGTACACACTGCAATCCTGGACACACCTGACCGCAGGTTCTTCACCTAAATAAGACGGACATTATTATTACCTCACAGGAAACAGGATCATTCGAGCATTGAATAACAGAAAACAGCAGTAAATATTACAATATAAGATTAATTATTATCATATCAAAAAAGTGTCCATCTGATGACATCAGATATCAATATAAAAATCAAGTTTAGATGGATTAACGAGCAAGATAATGTCAAAATGATTTGGGAGTGTTAAACAACAAATAACTACCTCTTGAATAAGAGACATGCAGACATCATGCAGGCGGCCCTGGAGTGTGTCTGAATGGTAGTGAGCCAGACTGCGCAGGAACGTCAGACCCTCTATCTTCTTCTCCCTGAGGAAAAAAGAGTCACAGTTCCTATGACGTATGATGGCTGTGTATATTTACAAAGCTATATAAATGTATTGCAAAGGACTTTGTTACCCCACAATTATCACAATATTTGTAATGACTGTGATTTAATGTTTTGTATTAATGTATTTCATAGCTAATCTATGGAAGCCCTAAAGGGCCATGCATTCATACATTTTATTTCCTCCGTTTTCCCGTGATAATGAGTTAATTTCATTTGTTTTCTCGAGATCTCGAGTTATTATCTCGAAATAACAACTGATTTTCTTGAGATCTCGAGATAACGAAATAATAAATTCGAGATCTTGAGAAAACAAAATGATAGTGTAGTATATATAGTATATTATATAGTATATTATACAATCAAGGCCTGACACAGGCTGAAATAGCATTATGCCTTGCTATTACAGATAATATATACATTAGTGTGCGTAATCTAAAAAGACGGTTAGCAAGGCTTCAGCTATATCGGCTGCGCAATCTAAGTGAGCCTGATGTCGTCGTTAACTACATATCTGACCAGCTACGAGGTCCCGGGCGTCTCCATAATCTCAGTCATCTCTCATATCACAGTCATTATCTCGAGATCTCGAATTAATTATATCGTTATCTCGGGAAAACAAGGTTTCGTTATCTCGAGATCATGAGAAAATTATCCCGTTATCTTGGGAAAACGGCAGTTGTTATTTCGAGATAATAACTCCAGATCTCGAGAAAAGAAATGAAATTAACTTGTTATCACGGGAAAACGGAAGAAATAAAATGCATGGCCCTTTAGGGCGTCCGTACTAATCAATACCTGCAAATGGATTTTTAATGCTATCAGCATCTGTAGGATTTGAGTTGTGAGTACAATGTATCACAAATATTCTCCACACAGGAAGTGCAGTTGAAATACTGTAACATGCAGCCTTTCGGTGTTTCTCACCAGTCTTCAGAGCTAAGCAGGTTAAAGCTCTGTGTCAGTGCCAGGTCAGGCTTGGGGAACGGACACAGCTCCGGAGGCTCTGAGAGGTTTTTCTTGTGGCCCATAGTACCAGGGGACAGCTCATCTAAATGGCCCGTCAGACACCACCCAGCACACACAGACACACAGATTGGGTCTCATGTTACATCTCTATCAGTCTGAAAACAAGCAACGTGTGTGGGTGGCGGTGCATTAACAGTAGGTTGTCAAAACAAAGCATAGTGGCACATTATCCAAAGCAAACATCTTATTCACCCATGCCCTGATAGTCTAATTAATGTTCCAACATTTTCTATAAACAAAGACCTGTTAAAGCACTGGTTCATCTATTTATAATGCGATGGAATACTGCTTAATTTCAAGCCAGTGTCAGACCAACTGACCAATGATACTACTTATCGTCACTCAGTTGGTCTGACACTGGCAACATAACAAAGATATACATTGACATTTTTTAGTTGTTCATATGACTGAGCTTGACAATCTTTCAGGTGTTTGCATCACTAACCTGAGCTGTGGGACAGCGATGGTCGGGTTCTGCTGAGGCTAGGGGCCCTTCTGAGACGGGACAGGTTTTTGGGATTCGGGGGCACTGTGGGGGGGCTCGGCTGGTGGGGCGGAGTGAAGCACTTGGTGGGGCTTTGAGGTCCAGGTGGGCTGACAGGGCTGTTGGGGCTGATAGGGGACTCATCAGAGAGAAGGTCTGCTTTGGTGGAGGTCAGTGTGCTGCCGTTCAGATGCAGATCTACATAAGAGAGAAGCAACAATTAAAGACTCTGCCTACGAATAAAATACATTACAGCAAGATCAAATCCTAGTGTAATATCGGAACATAAAGACAGACAATATATAGTCATATTTAACACTTATTTTGAGCTAAGTCCTTGGAAAAAAATCAGACAATGTGAAAACTAGCCAGACTTTAAGCAAAATAAAAAACAGTTGGTTAAGGTTCACAGATCTCTCTCTTGCCTTTGATGATTAATGCTCTATTTTCCTCTGTGGGTGAGTCAGACAGCATCTGTCTGACCCGGTGGCGAATGTTCTCTCGCGTGTGGTCCCCTTGACTGGACTGCCCCTCTTGCTGATCCAGACACTGCAGTCGTGTTTTATCCCGGCCAAACCTTGCATTCTTCACCCTCTGCTGCACATGCATTGGAAGAAAACACACCAGGTGGGTAAATCGAAACTTTGTATGATGTACTATGATTTACCACTGCTAAACAAAGTGTGACTAACCTTAACCTCATCGGGACGTGGGCTGTCATCACTGTCTCTGTGACTGCCAGACAGAGCACGGCTGTAGATGCCTGCTGAGGTAGCGGTGGGGGGTTTGGCCACAGAATCACCCAGCTCAAGTGACAAGGCGGCTCCTGGACTGCTTGAGGACATGCCGTTGCCAAACATACCTGAGAAGCATGAGGGGGATGTTTGATAGCTGATGCAGATAACTTAAATGTATTATCAGAGAGGTGGATATTAAACCTGCTAACCGACCTCTTCCAATGACTCCTTCAGGCATATCTGTGGCTGGTGAGTTCCTGCTGCCGTGGCTCTGAGATCCTAAAAATCAAAGAAGAGGATTTTATTGAAGCATATAAAGTATTCCAAGAAAAAACTCTGCCCAGTTTGACATCACCGCTGACTGACCTTTGGGAGGCTTCAGAGCTCTGACTGATTCCCGGAGGGCTGGTTTGACCAATGGAGGAGACGGTCCTGTCGTCTCTTCCTCAGTTTTTATAGTTCCGTTGGAGTAAGTGACTCTCTGCCCAACAACACCTACGTCATATGACAGCTCATTTCTATGAGACAACCCTTGAAAACAAAGAAAACAAAGACGTAACATAAGGCGCACTAAATAATAAAATAGAATTGGTAGAACTTTATTTTTCTTTTTATACCTTGAGGGCTGATGAAGTCCATGGACACAGAAGACCTCAGTTTTGCAGAAGGCACTCTTGCAATGCGAGGTTTCATTCCTGAAGAGGCTGAATTTCCAGGGCTGGTGACAGATGTGACAAGTGAGAAATGATGCTGTAAAACTGCTTAGCACTGTTCAACACACTGTCAAACAACACCAGATGGGTACCATGTTACCACTGCTTTAACATGTCACCAGGTCTGTGACTCTATTTACTGAAATATAACAACAGGTGCCTGAGCTGATTAATGTTACCACATACTGTAATATACTCATTAAAAAACATGAACTCACAAAAAATGCATTATTTTAACTCCCACATAATAAAACATGTTCCTCCTTAATTCTGTGCAGTTCTGGAGGAACTACAAAGCAATATATGTAAAATGCAGCAAAATGTGGATTTTTTACCTGGTTTTGATGCCATTGAAGCTTAAGTTGGCAACTGAACTCAGACTGGAAAGACCACTTTCGCTGGCTGAGCTGGTAGTCATTGGAGAGGTGTGTGATGGTGAGTCCAGACCCAGGTCCAGCCTCACAGCTGAGTCAGGGCTGTCTGGATCTGGATCTGAACTGCTAAGGCTCACTTTTGCCCTCTTCTTGGCAGCGCTGTTGCGCAAAGAGCGCAGGGAGTGTAGCATCTATGAGGAACACACAAATTTGGCATTTATAAACATGGAGAGGAATATATTTAATGGAGGAAAAAACCTCACCCCGCAAGAATAGCAGATTGTACCCTCGTGCCTTTGGTTGTACAGTATCTATTGTACCCTAAACACTGGAGTGTTTCTTTAAAGATTCTCAAATGCTGAGAGTGCAAGTTGGAACCAGCTGTGTCCTATATTTTCCAGCTCAGTCTTTCAAAGGAAAAAACAGAAAGTTTGCTGACCTCCTGCATGTCCAGAGGATCATCCTCCTGAGGATCTTGCACCGAACTGATGCCATCAGTGTCCAGAGTAAGGTTCCTTTCTAGCTGATTCTGAGGGCTGCCTGGAGCGTTAGACCTCTGGCCATTATGGGACTGGACCTGCTCTGCTGTAGGGACAACAGGCGAGATAGACAGGGTTGCCCTGGTGCTGCTCAGAGCCCGACGGAACGATGAAGTGGAAGAAGAGCTCACGAGGGAGGCACGAAGAGGCCGGGGAGAGCATCTGCTAGAGAGCTGGTCTCCTGAAGGGCGTAGAACAAGAAGGATTTTTAAAAAAAGATGATACAAAGAGGCCACAACATTTTTACATTCAGCTGACAGCACACATGTCCACTTCTTTTTACTAGATTACCCTTTGCTGTGCCTGTTGTTTCTCTCCAGGGGCTGGTGTCTCGCTGGTGAGGGCTGCTCTCTCTTTTGTTGGGCCAGGTGTTGGACATAGAGAGGGACGAGTCCACATGACGGCGGGACAGTGTCGGAGTAAGCATGCCTCCTGGGAGTGTAGCCAGTGGATAGGAGGGCAGTAGGAAGGAGCCAGATGTGGTGGGGTTCGAGGGGAGGGAAAATGTGCGCTCAACACTGGGGTTCCTTGAGAGCATGTGTCCTTTGGGTGCCACTGTGAAACAAGGTATTCACACATCAGAAAGCAAGAAAAACTGAGGTACAAATATGGTTCATGTTTGGATTCCTTTCCATTTAAACAGCTCAAGTTCTTTGTCATTCCCTGCTTAATTTTTTGCTGTTGTATGTTAAAACTTTAAAGGGATGAACTTTTGTGAAAATCAGCAGAACAGTTTGAGCTAGTGACTCCTTACCAACATCTGGGTCAGAGAAGTTGGTGGTTTTAAAGATGTCAGGGTCTAAGTTGAGGCTTCCACTTCTTCTGAGGCGGGCAGGGGATGCCCTCCTTCGGGAGGATTGTGGCTTCTGAGACTCTGCAGAACCTAGATGTAAATTATATTTTTTCATTTACACTATAAACTTTACAGAGTTGCACAATATTCAAATAACCTACATGACGGTTACAATCCCCCTGTTCACTATGTACAAGGACGCATCTTGACCCAAGATCGAAGGTTCTGAAGAGATAAGACTGATGATTAGATCGATTTATTTAACTTGGCTGGTAAACACTGCTGGCAAACTTTGCAGCCTTAATATTCAAATAGTTTCAAGTCCAGTCTTGCCTCTGAGAACAGACTGTTCACACAAAGGCTGTGTTAGAGGGGGTCAGACACAGCTGCAGCCATAAAAACAGGACTTTTACAGAATAATGTTACACAAGAGCAGAAACATTTTTGCACGCAACTGATTTTAACAGGGTATGGAAAAAAAGACTGCATTCAAATATTCAAAGCACACTTTTACACTTGTAATCTTCATTAAAGGGTTACCACCAACATGTGTCCAGATTACATAATATAGCAGCATTGGAAGTGAGACTAATCCCTGCGTAGGGAGTTAAAATCAAACAACCAGAAGGTCAAGGAGATAAAATCCATAAAATCCACTGAGGTGAGAAACAACATAACATTTTGAAAACATACGATTTTGGCAGCATTAATTAAATGGGCAACAATGCTTTCCTCTTATAAAATAAAATTAATCATTGCACAATTCCCCATAACTGGGCTTCTTTTCAAATGTATCTTTATTGTCATTATACTTAGGTACAACGGGGCTTTTAGTGACATGTGGCATGGTGACTCCTCTGAGTCAGCAAGCTAATCCACTTTAAAGCCTCTCTAATTTGAGTTCAGCTGAAGTTGACCATGACAACCAGTAAACTGCACTTGTCACCTCACGTGGAATAAATGCCAGTGTAATGTTGAGAGAGGGGACGTTTTGGCACTTACTGAAACTGGGTATGTAGGTCTCTGGACTCAGCCTCCTGGATAGGGGGAGGAAATCCTCACTGGCCACCTATTAGAAGGCAGAAAATGATTTCCTTTAATAGCAACAATAGAGAATGACGTTCAACTAACTAACATAAAGCAATCCTTAAACAAACAGGAGTCTAAGTGTAATTCCATCCACTGGCCTGAACAAAGAGATGTAGCAGAAACTTGGCCAGCTCGGACAGGAGACACTGGCATTTGGATGGATCTTCTGATACTGTAAACAGATTCAACTACATGTACACAACGTCTACTGTTCTCATGAAACTTTTATTGTCAAACTGCAACCTGTGAAATCTTGGTCAAGTAGAGAGACAGTTATGACAGATTTCTGCATCAGTGCATTCTTCTCAGCCTTTGAGAGAAAGAGAGAGTTTGACTGAGATTAGTCCCACTGCCTACACTGTCATTAACACTCATCGACGAGCACTTGGTGTGATTGCAATCAACACTTAGAGCTGTAAATAAGCCATGTTTTACAAGCATAATCCCTGTGATATTACCAATTATGTTTAACGCCCCCTTCAGTACGTGTACTGTGTGGTAATGGGGTTGCTGGGAAACAGACACAGCTGTAAACAGAAGGTTTTCCAAATGGAGGCTGTGAGCTGGATAATAGTTTCCAGAACAAAATATGGTTCATTAATACCTCATGAAACAAAGCCACTAATTTAACCAATGGACATTATTGAAATAGAGCTGATAGAAGCTCATGTTTAACAAATCATTCTAGTTTGTTAGCTAATGAAATATGTTCTTGTATTTATTCCCCATTACCCAAGAACTTGTTAGGTTGAACCTGACCCTGTTATAAGGCCTAATCTCAAGACAATGGATGGTCATCTTTGCAGCGGCAGTGTCACTATCGAGGGAAATGAGTCACCAGCTGTCTTTATTCCAACAATAGTGTCAGTGATCCTGAAGTGCTCTGAGATTTTACCTGTCTTTTTTACCACATATTTAACTAGGGCTGCACGATATGGTCATAATCATATTGCCATTATTATGACAGATACTACAAAAAAAACCTATTAAAATCATGATGATGTGACATTTGCTGATGTCTGTACTAGACAAACATGCTCTTTTACATCTGGAGAGCAAGATCGGAAGGTCTGGGCATCTCTACAGTACTTCAGTATAGTCCTGTCTTGTCACACATTTTACCTTTATCAAAAAATTGCAGCTTCTGTGATTTGGATAAAATTTTGATCAATTGTGCAGCCATTTATTCAACAATACAATTGAGCCTATTGGTATCCTGCCAACATTGATTCATTTCTAATAATATGAAAAAAGGGAAAAAACAATCTCTTATCAAGCATTATGAGCTGTCTAGACACTGTGTTCCTATGGAAGGAAACACTGATGACGATCACAAATACACACAAGCAGGTTGATTGAAGAGAACACAGAACTCGATGCAGTAAGATGTTTAAGATATAACTGTCCCTCTCTGTTGCACTCCATCCATGCTGCATCATGTGTGATATCACTGTGTTTGGGTTTTTTCCCAGAAAACACTCTCTAAAAAAGGTGCCACCTCTAAGATTTATTTTTAGACTGGTGCCTTTGACTGTGACTCAGCTTGTTCCAAATGTAAAATCCCGACAGTAGACAAAATTGTAAATACCCCCATATTGTTGAAGATGAATTCCGTCTTACTGCCATTTAGCTATCATTCCTCTAAACTAAGCAGTAATGAAGAGAGGTAGAAAAAGCATGAACAAAAAAATAACCTCCTTTTGTGCCCTTTGCAATGACGGCACTTGCTGACTGATTGGGAGCAAATCAACATGGCCTGGCCACTGAGATGCTCTGTAATTTCAAAGGTGCTCCAGAAATCTCTGTACAGGCAGCCACACATGGCTGATTAGGCCCTAATTGCTGTGGGGTATTTATAGATTGAATGGATGAACACTACTTCTTGAGTCAATGGCTGCTTCATCAATGTCAATCAGTGACAACAAGAACAACATTTCCATCTGTTATCAGAGTAAACTAACACAGATACACTGGAATGCCCCTCTAAGCTGTCTGTCTTATTTTGATAGAGAGTCATATAGTTGCTAAAAACATATGCTAAATCTGGGAATGTTCCCAGAGGGCTTAATTATCACAAGAGATAACTGAGAATCAGGCAAGTTGACAGTGCTGATGATGGACCCCACCTGTTTAGAGCACTTTCCATTAGGGGTGCTGCACTGCTGGTCATTCTCAGTGGATGAGAAGCTCGACATCTCCCAGGGCAGTTTGTTCTTCCCTTTACCAGCACTGACAATCCTCCTTTGAAGAGGAAGATCATCACTGAGTGAACCCAAGCTGCCGTAGCCATACCATCGGTCGCAGTCTGGTTCAGTTCTGTGGCTCCTGGCACTGCTTATTCGCCCTCCATTCATCACCCAGTCCAGATCAGCTCCAGAACCATATTGCAGGGAGCACCGCTGTCCTGGTTTGGGCACCACCAAGCCATACTCCACTACTCCCTCTGACGAGAGTTTAGGCAGGATGTGCCTTGCTCGTCTCGCCTGTACAGCTGCCATAAGACCCTCTGCATCCTTGTTCAGTTCAACCATGTCCACAGCTTTCATTAGAGGCTGCTTTTTCCCTGTGTCAAGGCAATAGTCAAAAACCGCAAACAGCTCAAGGGTGGCATGGCGAACCTTCCTTTTGCTGTCTGCCAAGTATGGTGCAACCTCAAAACAAAGCTTGGGGATGTTGAAATCTTTCCGAGGATGAGTGAGCATAGCTGCCATGATGATGTTAAGGACATCTTCCCGGACTCTTGAATTCTTGTGTTTCAAGTTGGCAGTGACGAGGTCCAATATTTGTTGCGGTGCAACGTTTTTCATCAGCTGTCGAAACACATTCATGTACTCATTTCTGGTGACGGTGCGCGTGTCCCCTAGGGCTTTCAGAGCCACTAAGACTATCTGTTTGAAATATCTGTCTACACCAGTAGTATCTAGCTTCTGAATGAGTAAGTTTAAGACTTGTAAGGTGCCATACAATACTTTAAAATTACTATCATCCAGAAGTCGTGGAAGAAAATTGATGAACTCCTCAATACTGCCAGATGGGACTGTTTTCATGTCCACTTCTGAGAGGATGTGTTTGAGCTCTTCAACCCCATTTGTGCGATTTTGGTAATTCTTCAGGTCCAGAAGCTGCTCGTGTAACTCCTGGGAGATCAATCCAGGTATCATTATTGATGGTCTTATGGATGCCGTCACATTTGAGAATCCAAAGAAGCAATCCTGTGAGGACAATAGTATCCCTCCTCTTTACTTCGTGCTTTCATCCTGAGTGGTTGGAGATGGAAAAACCACTCTGCTGTTTGTCAAGCTGCGAAGGCACAACAGAGAAAATTAACACGAGTAGACACAGGACTGAATACATTACCAATTTATCTAAAACGTTAGTGAAATGAAGGCAGTGGGAAGCAGGCTCTCTAGTAATGTCCGGTTATATAAACATGTAATAACAACGCTACAGCCATGTTCTTACTGAGGGAGTGTCTTATTGCTCCTCAGTATCATCATCTATCAACATTAACCTCCGTTAGATTACAGCGAATGGACACAACCACTTGTGGCTGTCAGACACGGTCGTTATCAGCAGAGATAACCTTTACTGCTGTACGTTACGTTGTTTTCTGTTATTGTTACGTTTGTATCTATTGAGTGTCTAATACGACACAAAGTAATGCCTTCAATGGGCTTACAACAACTGACTACGTTAAGCAGCCTACATTAGTTAGCTAACGTAACTATACATAAAACCATGGCTACCTGCAACACCGTTCAAACGGAGCTAAGCTAACTTGCTACTCCGCTAATTGTGTTAGTGGTGAGTGCTGGCTGACGAGGCTAACAAAGTTAGAAAAACAGCAAGAAAATAGACCTTGCATTCCCCCAGCTTCTCTTCGTTGACGCTCGACGAGACTTATCTCATGTTACGTCGTCCAAATGTCCGTGTCATGCTGCGGTAGCTACAGCTCTCTTATTGCAGACATTTTCCTCGGTTGTTTCAGCTGGTGTCTGAAGTGTTGAATGTTTGAAAGCTACTGAGGTATTCTCAGAGAGAGGAGCCCACACATACACACGCACACACACACACACACACACACACACATACACACACACACACCGAGAAAGCAAAATGGCGAATACATGTCGCAAACTGAGCGCTTCCATGGTGACGCGAGCCATGCTCCTCGAGGCGGTATCATCAGCACAGAGCTGCAGCGCACACTGCGATGAGAAGTGGCTCAAACAAAGTCAAATAAATAAATATTAAAAAAATAATATAAAATGTAACATGCGTACGTTAAATTATCGACTTGTGCACCTTTATCTGGTTTAGAGCTCCTGCTAGGTATGACATAGCTAAATGTCACTTAAAAATCTAGTTTGTGTCTGTTTTGTTATTATTCAGGGATATTTCGATTTTAAAAAATCTAATTATCAAATGTATTTTTTGTAGATAGTATATTCTATTTGACATTCACACACCCACGTTTTTTAGGAAAACAAAAACAAAACGTGGGTCACTGCCCTTAAAATAATGATGTACACACAGGTGGGACACTAATGAGGTTTACATTTATTTAAAAAAAAAAAGTTTAATATAGATGTATAGCACCTAAGCACTCTTTTGATTTATTTTTGAATTAACACAACTTTTAACACAATATGCAACTCGTAATATCTTAGAGGCAAATGCTGTAGCTACTTTTTATTCCACTACATTTTTTGGCAACATGATTACCCATACATTTTTTAATTACAAATTCCCTCATTAGCTTGAAATGTGATGCATTGATAGGGACTAAATTGTCAAACAGTATATCAGTTTGTTAAAAATGAGCTCCACCTCCTGGACCAGCCACAACACTAAAATGCAGTTTACTAAATTAAAGCATCAATTATAATTTAATGCAATAATATCTATCACACACTCACACGCAATAACTTGTATTACATTATAGTAGTAATAACATTATTGAAGCATCCATTTCTATAGTAAAAAAAAAATAGTATAATTCATTTCTTTAATTTTGTTTTGTAAGAAGCATAAAGGGAATACAAAAATCTCTTTGTTGCACAATCCTGGTTGATTAGTATGTAATGTATACATATATATATATAATATATATATGTATATATATGTGTATGTATATGTGTGTGTGTGTGTGTGTGTGTGTGTGTGTGTGTGTGTGTGTGTGTGTGTATGTGAAAATAAAAGCACTAATATTGCAGTACGTGTGCTTTTCTGTAATGAAAAGGGCCTGCTCTCTGCAGAGTAATGTTATTATTTCCTCTTAAAAAACGTGTAAAGTTCACTATTGTAACACGTCAGCAGGCGACAAAGAACATTTTCTTTGTAGCTCTTCCTTGTAAATCGCTGTAAATCTCGTCTTATTTTGAAAGCAGCGGAAGTAGGTGTGCTGGTCGATAGCTCGATAGTATAAAGGGCTCATCTGTAGCTTTGTGGCTAGGTTGGCAGTAGGTTGTTTTCCTGATAGCCGCCCGGGGTTCCCACTCGTCGCCGCTGAACTCCGCCACTGCAAAATCGGTCATTACGGCGGCACATCAGACGGACTATAGGTTCCAGGTTTGTTCTCCTTGAATTGACGATATACAGTTGTTATTTGACAGCTAGCTATAACGTCACGTTTTGTATCTGTCAGCCATGTTACTGTATATCAATCAATGATGCAGCTAGCCACAGTAACCGTGTTTATTTTTAGCAGCTAACCTTCGCTGACTGCAGTGCAATGAAGCAGAGATATAAGGCACTGTGTATTTGCTGGAGTCGAGCATTGTTGACGATACGAGAGTGACATGAATGTCAGTGTTGATATAGAAATGTTAGCCGTGGAAATGTGTTTCTGCAAAATACAGGCTGGTGATGGGCATTAGAGTGTGTTAGCTCGCGCACTAGCCTTGTGCTGGTTTAAAGCTAGCTAAAGAGGTAGCGACCGAGTTTTGATCTGCTCATGTCCTCCGTTCAAAAATCAAGCCAAGGCCTTCAGTCAACAAACCTAACAGTTAATGTTATTGTGATTACTGTCATGAAGCCTAAATGCACCGCAGCATGTAGGCAGTTGGCTCGATGTTACCCTTAAAAGGTGTAGCTAGTACTGTTGGTTAATTTTAAGCAGCGTTAGCACTGGATTAAGAAGATCATGCTTCTTTAGCTTGCATCACAGTAGACCGCTAACAGCGAGTCGGAAACACTACTGTACTACATCATAACATCCGTGAATGCATCATACTCCCCAGGCATGTTTCCATAACGCGTGCTGTAATTACGTCATGTTGCACAGGCCTGTGTTTACTTGGCTTTTCAGGCTTGTAGTCTGAGGGACAGGATGACATCTGGTTAATTTCCAGGATTTACAGTATTTCTATTGGTTATTGGTCACATGTCAGTTAATCAGAAAATCTCACCGAATCAGTAGCCTTTAGAAAATGTCAACACTGCACTAACATGTGGATTCTTGCTCTCAGATGGACCAGCAGGACCAGTCCTATATGTTTGCCAGTCTGAAACGGCCACACTCAGAGCAGCTGCTGCAAGGCCTCCAGCTCTTGCGGCAGGATCACGAACTATGTGACATTGTCCTGCGCGTGGGTGATGCCAAGATCCATGCCCACAAAGTAGTGCTGGCCAGCATCAGCCCTTACTTCAAGGCCATGTTCACGGGTAACCTGTCCGAAAAGGAGACTTCTGAGGTGGAATTCCAGTGCATTGATGAGACTGCCTTGCAGGTATGCTTGGAGCCAACAGACGTTGTATTAACTGCACTGATAAAATGCTTTTAGCATTGTAATTCTTAATGTGATCCTTTTCCTGTGTCTTTTCTAGGCCATCGTTGAGTATGCCTACACTGGCACAGTGTTCATCTCCCAAGAAACTGTGGAATCTCTGCTACCAGCTGCCAACTTGCTCCAGGTTAAGCTCGTACTTAAGGAGTGCTGCTCCTTCTTAGAGAGCCAGCTGGACGCCGGAAACTGTATAGGCATCTCCCGCTTTGCAGAGACTTATGGCTGTCATGACCTGTGCCTGGCTGCAACTAAGTTCATCTGTGAGAACTTTGAGGAGGTTTGTCAGACGGAAGAGTTTTTTGAACTGACGAGGGCCGAGTTGGATGAAATTGTGTCTAACGACTGCCTTAAGGTGGTCACAGAGGAGACTGTGTTTTACGCCCTGGAGTCGTGGATCAAATATGATGTAACTGAGAGACAGCAGCATCTGGCTCAGCTGCTGCACTGTGTTCGCCTTCCGCTCCTAAGCGTCAAATTTCTCACCCGCCTATATGAAGCCAACCACCTTATACGAGATGACCACGCATGCAAGCACCTGCTCAACGAGGCCCTCAAATATCATTTTATGCCTGAGCACCGGCTTTCCTATCAGACTGTGTTGTCGGCACGGCCCAGGTGTGCCCCGAAGGTGCTGCTGGCAGTAGGAGGCAAGGCTGGACTGTTTGCAACATTAGAAAGGTGGTGATGATGATGATGATGATGATGATGATGATGATGATGATGATGTCTAGATGTCTGAAGTTTCCAAACATCTGTATTGTCTATTCCTTTGTTTGTTTTAAAAACAAACACATCTGATAATAGGTCTTTCTCTTTTTTTCCAGCATGGAAATGTATTTCCCTCAGACAGATTCATGGATAGGACTGGCCCCTCTCAGTGTTCCCCGATATGAATTCGGGGTGGCAGTGCTGGACCAAAAAGTGTATGTGGTGGGAGGCATTGCCACGCACATGAGACAAGGCATCAGCTATCGGCGACATGAGAGCACAGTGGAGAGCTGGGACCCCGAAAGCAACACCTGGTCCTCGGTGGAGCGTATGGCCGAGTGCCGCAGCACACTTGGGGTGGTGGTCCTGGCTGGCGAGCTTTACGCCCTCGGAGGCTATGACGGCCAGTATTATCTCCAGTCAGTGGAGAAATACGTCCCAAAGTTGAAGGAGTGGCAGCCGGTGGCACCCATGACAAAGTCCCGCAGCTGCTTTGCCACCGCTGTGCTGGATGGCATGGTGTACGCTATCGGAGGCTACGGCCCAGCCCATATGAACAGGTACTACCACTAAGACTGGATATGATATTTCTTGTTTTATAAGTGGAAATACACAGTGTATTAACATCAGTTAAACATTGGATCTATTCGGCAGACAAACTTGCATCAAAGTGCCAAAACTAAACAATTTGACACTTCTTCTTTGTGTGTATAAAAACATTCAGTCCCTGTACAACTCAAACCAAATCAGGTTTAATGGGTGGGTTAAATGAATATTAACTACATCTTGTTCAATAGATTACCCAATATTTAACAAGACACTGAGTTATTCTGCAGCTGCTCAGTTTCTCAGTTTCAGTGTATGATTTGATTACCCCTTTTTTATGCACTGAAAGGTTGGTTGCATGTTTTGATCCCATGTGTGACCTTTTTAACATCAGTAACGTATTTGAAAAAAGCCTTTGATCTCAGTGAAGAGCTTCTAACTCTGTTAGACCCATCCTGGCTTTCTCTCTCTCAAGCTCTTGTTAGTTATTTAATAGAACTGGCAATCAAGTGAAGGATGTCAAGTGTTGCTGAGAAAATGGCCAGGGCCCTGTTAATGAGTGAAGAGGAATCATAACAGAAGTGGTTGCTGAAGTTTCATTGAGAGGGTGCCTGGCTGTGTGTTGCTGGTTAGACCTCTGTTGTTGCTGTGGATCTCTGGAGAGCAGCGTCTCTGTTGCTTGTTTCCTTGACTCCCAAAGCCCTTCAGGAGAATGTGTTTGGACAGAGAATCTTTGGGGACTACTTTCTTCTTTCCCCAGTGGCTTATATGTCCTCGCATACAGCAAAACAATCCTAGATTGCTTGTGTTCTGGGTTCATTTGACTCTAGTCAAATTTGGCGATCTACCACCACTATTGGTACTAGTTGCAATAAGTGTTGTGTTTGCAACTTGAAACAACTTTTTAAATATGACTAAAATCCTATAGTAGTACTTTATTTCTACATTAAATGAGCAACTCTTTTTGAAGGTAGCAAACACCTTTGTAGAAACTGTTAAACGGTGTGTTTGCAAATTATTGCATTGTGTTTGGATTTTTGTTTTACACAGGGTCTCATCTTTTTTGGAATCGGGTTTGTAGAATAAGTAGTTGTAGAGTTTCTTCAAACTACCTAAAATCAATACAGCATTCAGATGGGGGCCTATTAAGGAATTGCAGAGGGCCGGAGATCAGAACAATTTATATTTTGACTTTGTAACCACTGTGTGTTTTTTGTTAACCCTGCTGCATCTGCCCCACACAGCGTGGAGCGGTACGACCCCAGCAAGGATGCCTGGGAAATGGTAGCCCCCATGGCAGATAAGAGGATCAACTTCGGAGTCGGTGTCATGCTCGGCTTCATATTTGTTGTGGGCGGACACAACGGCGTGTCGCACCTGTCCAGCATCGAGAGGTATGATCCACATCAGAACCAGTGGACAGCCTGTCGGCCAATGAATGAACCACGCACTGGTGAGTTTACATCATGTTAGACACAGCTAAAACACCAGTTTGTAGGATTCAGAAATGCATTTCATTGGCTACATATGACTATGACATCGTCTTGCAGGTGTGGGCTCTGCCATCGTGGACAACTACCTCTATGTGGTGGGAGGTCACTCTGGGTCATCCTATCTGAACACTGTCCAGCGCTATGACCCCATCTCAGACAGCTGGTTGGACTCGAGTGGCATGATGTATTGCCGTTGCAACTTTGGTCTGACTGCCCTTTGACCCTTGGCCCAGCCAGCTAGGACCCAATAAGAGAACTTAGACACAAAGACGTTTCTTTTTCGTTGTCTCCTCCTCCTTCCCCACATTCATCCTCCAGGTGCAGAGGAGCGCTGCACACCGGCGTGAACACCAGAGGAGAGAGAGCCTGCTGGGTGGATGGATGTGGCGGGCTAGCTGGCTGGCTAGAGGGAGACTACACGGGCATGGCTGCGGGGATGAGAAAGAGCTGCAAAGTTGTGCGGAAAAGCGAAGAAGATGAATGGACTGGATCGGCTGTCACAGGCACGAGGAGATGACCGCTCTACTGCTGCTGGACCACAATGAGGACTCTGAGCCATTTCCCAGAGGATTGTGGGAGAAAACTTGTCACTTTTGTTTCAAACTTCTTTGTTATGTTTGCAGACATTGTTTTTTGTTTCCTTCATGCCATTAATTGTGTTTAACACTTAAAAATCTTTCTTTTTGTTTTTTTTTTATTTCCCCGCTGCAACTGGAACCATGTGTTCAAATTTTGTAGAACACCGCAGTTGGCTGCTGGTGTATTTGTATGAATATGTGGTTGTCGGCCATGTAGTGTGTATGTCTGTGTGTATGCTCGAGGGATACGTGCATGTCAGATAGGATTGTTTTGTTTTGTTACGTGTCTGCGTGCAGAACTGAAGCTCGGGGCTCAGCGAACGCAGGAGTTCTGCATCAAAATCAGTGCTTCACAAAAAAGAGAAAAGTTGGAATCTTTATATTTTCTCAAAAAGGGCTGCCTTTTTCTCTCCTGTAAATAGTCTAAATGAAATATATAAATAATGAATATATCCTCTAGTGCATTGCCTGTAAATGTTTTTCTGCACTGGGTCACTAGTGTGCGTGCGGATGTGTGTGTAGTTTGATTCCAAGGGTCAGTGTAGAGGTGAATGACGAATTCTCCTGAGAGTGTTTGCCACTAGTCTCTGCTTCATCCTGGGAGCAATTTAAAATTCCCAATAATGTTCTAGCTTCTGTTCCATCTTCCTAAGGTCAGGTCATGAACTTCTTGTTACTCTTCACAATAGTTGAAATTGACCTCTGCCCTCTTTTCACCCTTTGGTCTGTACATAATACCAACTGGTGCTATATTTAGGATTCAGGATTCAGCTGTTTGTCTGTGTTGCCTCACACAATTAGGTCAACCTCTGTTCAGCCTCTGCTACATTACTGTTATTATGTTCGTGATTAATGTCCATTTAAATGCGTCAAAATTTGATGGCCCTACCTTGCAATAAAATAAAATCCTACTGAAAGGGAAGCCTGTGGTCGGACAACCACAAACTCCTGTCTGAAAATTAGCACTATGTTTGCTTTGCGTTTTTTTTTTTTTTTTTAATATAAAATGCGTCCTAGTTAACATTCCCCTTCCCTCACAGTGTCCCCGTTGCAGGATATGAGCATGCTTCATTATCGTCTCTATGCCTGTTCCCAGTACAATGTCACTCTCTTAGCTATGAACAAGACTTTTCTGCCTGTGATTGGGTCTGACACCTGCTCTCACCAACTCGCCACCAAACATGTGAGGCTCATGAGGCCATGGTCTTGCTTGCAAGCTCAGGTTTGAAGTAATCCGTTCACTGCTTCATCTGAAGTGCCAAAACATTACTTTTCTTTTCTCCTCTCCTTCTTGTTGCTAATGTATTAGCATTACATTCTTCCATTCTGTCATATGGAGATGGTTGATAAAGCACCAAGGGCTGTGCCAGCCAACTCAGGCCATGTTGCCACTGTCACCAGTCCTGTGTCCTGGGAGAGAGACCAGAGTGCTGACCCCAGGCTGACTGAGGGTGTCACTCTAGGCTAGGCTAAGGGACAGGTCAGGCAATGCACAGCAATGGAGGGGGCACTAGACAGAGAATGGCTAGGCATGTTGTGTCTTGTTGAGTCACTGTTAATGTTCAAGTCTAGTTTGAGTTGCTTTGTGCACTGACGTTTGCACACAAGTGGAAACTTTAACCAAGCTCTGCATTGCACTTACCAAACTCTTTGATACATATTGTAATTGTACATACGTTTTAATTTAGGAAAATGGCATTTAGATAATGCAATAACACTTCTGTTCTCTCTGTGGATGAGTTTGTTTTGTGTTTGTCTCTTTTAAAAAGCCAAGGCATCTCATATTGCTGTAACAGAACCCCACATGGCATGTCTATTGATTCACACTGTTGGCTGGTAATGTGGACGTCTAATGAAACATCCAAATTGTACCATTGAGTTCACTTCATCCTGCCAGACATCTTGTGTTGTCATTTTGTTGTTTTGATTTTTTTTTTTTTGCTTTGTTTTTTTACAAGGTTTTTGTTAATTCAGGGAGATACAGATGGATTGCTCACAGTTTGTTAAAGGGTAACTCCATCAATTTGTGTGTTTACAGTTCTTGGGGAGTACCACTACATGTGAAAATGGTAGTAGAAAGCCTTTAGTGGCTCCAGAGGAAGCTGCATGTCATCTAATAAATTACCTACAGTGATGTCACTCAGTGGCTAAGTAGCATTGTGGGTAATGTAGGTGCCAGGTTTTGAAAGGGAAGAAGAATGTGTGGAATAAAAAAGGTGGTATCTCTGGTTCTGCTTTTTTTATTTCGATGTTAGTGTCTTAGAATACTTTCAAAACATGTCGCCTACATTACCCATAATGCAACTCAGCCAATGAATGACATCACTGGATGCAATTTATGAAATTAAATGCAGCTTCCTCTAGAGCAATAAAATGCTTTATACATCTTTTTTTTCAAATGTGCAGTAGTACTCCTCCAGACCTAAATACACTTGAATGTGTAGAATTGGTGGAGTTACCCTTTAATTAATGGCCAAATTCGATACATACACCTTTTCAAAAAAGAAAAAAAAATCAACACCACAAATTTCACCACAAAGTCTTGTTTACCCTAGACGGGACACCTTCCTCTTCACCCTTGTACTCTAAAGCTGTTAAAATAAATACAGAAACCATTACTACAGACAGAACTTTAATGACATTTGCCTTGCAAATGTGTCAGGCTGTCACTGGTGAGACATTTAGTCTGTTGCGGATTGTTTGCATCACCATATGAAGTACTTTCCTCTTGATTTCTGTTTTATTTTGAACACATAAGCAACCCAAATGTATTTCTGCAAACATGTCATTTTATTTTAGAAAGATGTGAATGACTTATTTTTGTATTTATGATTATTATTATTTGCATTGTTTATGTTGTGTAACCTGATTGTCTCTTGTACTGGTTTTTGTTAGTCACTTCACAGCCACAGCACAAATCACGCAGGCGTAATTATGTGCTGCTGCCATGATTCATCTAGCTGTTCTGTACAATGTCATGAGAATTTTGTGGTGTACACTAACTACTACTTTATTGAGTTTCGGAAGAGAAGCCGATGAAAATCTGCAAACGTGAATCTGCAAAAAGAAGGGATGTTAACATTGAGTTTGTACGCGTTTTTATTATGGCCTAACCAATGTCATGTTTTTGCCACCACTTTCACCAAAGTGCTTGTTCAAAGAAAGCAGATGGATGACTAACACCTGGTCTGCAATGGACTGCCACTCTGATGTTTGTGTCTGAAAGAAAAAAAAATCCTTTGAAACTGATGTCAATGTTAGCCAAATGACCACTCTGCTTCTTTTACATTTCCCCCATTGTGTGTCTGGAGTAAGGTGATGATCTTGAATTTTATATCCTGTGGATTAATACTGGAAGTACAAGATAACCTTAGGTGTAGAAACAGTAGCTTTTCACATTTGCTCATGTTTTGATTGAAGACATTTTACATACATTTTAGTCAGTTTGTGTGGTGCAGTTGTACCCGGTTTAAAATAAATGCCTGCCTTAAAAGGTACTGTCTGCTTTTATGTGGCTCCCATTGTACCCATCCATGCAATGCACAAGTGTGACAAAATAACAACACCAGTGTACTCCAAAATATTTGTATTTGCATTTAAAGTCAGTCTCAGTGTAGAAAAACAGCAATTAAAAATTCATCATGATGAAGGATTTACACTTGACAGGATTCCCTTTCATAAACTTCCTTTGCAGAGGCACTGAGGTTATAAAAAACAACAACATGCAAATACATATTCCCTGTGTTGGCGACTGCAGTGTGCTGAGCTAATGCTTGAACTTAATTAAAATGCTTTGTGCTCTGGAAGCTAAACAGGTCATATTTAAGCCTGTAATGTCAGATAAGAGACATTTCAGACTAGGGCATGGCAATATACCAATATTATATTGTTATATTGTGATATGACATAAGTGTTGTCTTGCCTGGGATGTCGTAGTTTTCTGAACTTATAAGATTGTTCTACTTGTTCTAATAATTGCCTTTACCCACTTGATCATTATATCCCCATTACTGATGATTATTTATCAAAAATCTCATTTTGTTAAAGGAGCAATATGTAAGGACTGGCTATCTGTTGAACTCATACAGCCAAAGTAACTGCTAACTGCCCCTAGCTGTATTTTGTTCCACGACTGTAGTCTCTGTTAGCTAGTTAGCTCAGTTAGCAGCGCAGTTAGCTGGACTACCGGGGGAGTGTTGGTGTTTACACTGCCTGACAGCAGCTTTGGACTGAGGTTTTCAGGCACAGGGCTAACTGGTTAGCATGCTACTTCAGTTGATATCTCTGCAACACAATACATACACATCTTTACTGTAACGTCAAAACAGTTATGTCTTCACATTCTGTTGAAATTTTTGGTTAATTCTTGAATGTTTTAAACTAATATTCTTACATACTGCACCTTTAAAGTACTAATAGTCATCCCAAAGATATTTGAAATTGCATCCAAAATATTGTGATATTTGATTTTGACGCCCAGTCCTAGCATTTATGAAGTGCTTTTGCTTAGATTTCAAAATACTGAGATATATATATCGTGCATATCACCCAGCCCCATTTCAGACTGCCCTCAACCTTTGTATTTTAACATCTACTCATCGTATTAGATGCTATCCTGCAATTTAAACATCTTCAAGAACATATTAACCTGACATGGACCTTGGCCTCGTTAAGTTGCGCCTCAGACCAAAGTGTAAATAGAAAAAGCACCCTTTTTTATTGTAGGAAAAGGTATAATATAGGGGCGGCTGTAGCTCAGGAGGTAGAGTGGGTCGTCTAGTAATCGGAAGGTCACTGGTTCGAATCCCGGCTCCCCTCAGCTACATGTCGAAGTGTCCTTGAGCAAGATACTGAACCCCAAATTGCTCCTGATGAGCAGTTGGTGCCTTGCATGGTAGCCTCCGCCATCAGTGTATGAATGTGTGTGTGAATGGGTGAATGTGCCAAGTATTGTAAAGCGCTTTGAGCTGTCAGTAGACTGGAAAAGCGCTATAGAAATGCAAGACCATTTACCATTTACCATTTACCATAAATGTAAACAAAATTTAACACCAAAATTGTACACTTTGATGGGAATGTGATAGATCATCTCTTGTACAAGGCTGCTTATCAGGTACACAACTGTATATGCCAAAGATGTGCTTGATTTACGCATATCAACCCAGAACTATTATAGTCCAATACATTCTTGGATTCCAAGCATTCCCAAAAAGAAGTTATTTCTTTTTGGCACAGTAAGATTTCTGCAAGTGTTCAGGTGGAACGTAAGAAGCAACAGCTGACAAGAATAATTTTTTAAAAAATCAAATCATAAAACATAATTAAAAGGTATTGCTGTAACAAAAGAATTGTAAGAGGGATGGACAAATGCTTTGAGTTCACTTGTCGGAGGCGCGGATGTAGACCAGAGAGGACAGCAGCAGGAGCTCTGGCGGCTTGTGTAGCAGGATCAGATTGTCTCCCCTCAGACCGTCATAGTGCATCCAGCAGCCGTCTATCTGGAAGGCTGCAGAGTAGTGATGCTCCTCCTTGTTGAAGAGTGTGGCGCCCTCCAGTGAGTACCTGTGGAGGTAAAAAGTTATCAATACAATATTTTTTTAATGCTGTCCAGGAAACCCAAAGTAAGAGCATAAATAATAGTGAGAACATTTATTAACAGTTATAACACACTTTGTAACTGTGTCTTTTAAAAAGAGTTATAAAAATAAAGTTATCATTATTATAAAGATTTAATCATCCTTTTTTCTTTTTTATCTCTGTCCTGTGTCTGTGTGATTAACACATGGTAATGTATACTCAGCCAATGAAAACAACATGGAAGCCTCATACCTGTGCTGACAGAGAGCCAGATGGTAAGGAACATAGGACAGTTCCTCTGACTTCCACTGCTGCATGTTAAGAATGACAAAGGGTGGAGGTCCGTAGCAGAAAACCCTCTGAGAGAACTCCCTCAGACCATCACACCTGTTGAAAGCAAATCATTTGTCACGAGGTGGAAAAAGACTGAAACGCATTACAAGATAACGACACCCTCCACATGTCTCACCCCAGTTGTGAGCAGAGTACGAGCTTGGGGCAGAAGAACTCGTCTACGGCCGACTGGATGGGGTCTCTGTGAGGCAGCTCATGAGGAGGGCTGGAGGGGAAAATGTCAGAGTGAAATAATAAGACATGGAAATGACTTAAACCACACAACAACACTCTGGTAACTAGGACAGACCTACTTTGTGAAACGAAAATACCTCAGATTAAAACAATTCGTCAATCCTTACAAATGAATGGGTGGAGATCTTTTAAGTTCAAGTCAAGTGGTGAAAATGAAATGCACCCTAAAATAGAGCTGTACACCAGCTGACCTATATCCCAAGTAATGTTCCAAGTGCTGAAGAGGGCCTACTGTACCAAAGTCCACTGATACAGAAATAAAGTAGACAGCTGTTTGTGTAACCCTGTCCTAATGTAAACAGGGTGAAGTTCAGTTTGTGGCATCAGGGTATTACACTGCCTGTGTGCAGTGTACAGTACCTGATGTTGATTGTAGTCTTGATGGACTCCTGGAAGCGGGATGGGCAGCTCCAGTTGGTGCACAGGCTCTCCTGGATGTTGGACATGAGGTTCTCTAGGTTCTCTGTGAAGTTCCTGTGTTCATTACCAAACAGGTCGATCACCAGCGCTGCCTGGTGGATCTCAGAGCGGTACTGCCTTTTAGACATCCTGTCCCAGATCCACAGCATCTTCACTGTGGTGTAGTCACAGGAGTCCATCAGGTAGAGGAAATGCTCCACAAACTGCTTGCCGAGGAAGACAGCCAGCTCCCTGGGAAAGCCCTGGTTTTCCCGCAGGATCACATACAGTATCATGAGGAAGCCATCGATGGTGCATGTGTTTTTAAGGTTGATTTTCACGTACAGGGGGGTGCATGATAGGGCTTTACGTCCTGCCTTAATGGTGAGGACGCCACCCCAAGGTAGCACAGGCCTCCAAAAGGAGCGGTCCTCTTCATCATTGTTGTTAATGGAGGCACGGATTTCCTCAAACAATGTCTTAGACCTAAAGCAAAGGAGCAGCAAAGCAGACAGAGGTCGTTTGATTAGTTTGTTGTATCGATGGATTTGGACTGTACAACAACAGAGGCTATGTAAATAAATGGAAGTTAGCTTCAATAACAAAACAAGCCACGCAATGACGAGTTACGTCCAGTTATCCTCCAGGGAACAGACAGAGCCCAAAAGCCTGCTAGCTTAACAAATGAGCAGCTGCTATCAACTTACCTTTCGAAGTGGAGATTGTTCGCAGTGTTTGATATCAGCGTTTGGAAGTCTTCGTTGTCACTCAAAACACAGAATGTACTCTCCATTGCTCTCTGTATTTCTTCATGTCGTACACCGGATTTAAAGCCAGATATGTAAGTATTGTATTTTCTGCAGCTTCTAATGAATATTAGAATGGTGACACTTTGCAAGCATGAGGACAAGCTCGATAAAACGTCAAGTTGTCCCCTTAAAAACACTACTGTTGTCTTTTTTCCCCCCTCAGCGGTGTGTAAACACAGTGCTGCCCTCTGCTGATGCTCAGCGTCGCTAACGTCTTCTGAAGTCCCGCCCACTCGTGGGGGGTGTAGCAGATTTGGGAATGCTATTGGTTTAGAGGTTAAACTAGCGTGTTATATTAAGTATGTGATTGGCTAACAGAGTTGACAGTATGTAAGTAGCCCCTCCCTTTCCCGCCGTCTTGGCCACTCGCGAGGCTACGTCCTACGTCCGACGCTATTCCTGAAAGTTAATACGCAGATTTTCAGCGGTAGCTGTGGGTTTGTGAAGGGAGCCTGCGTTACCACCTTTGACTCGGCCGCCTTTTCACTAAACTTAAGTTTTTGGTACGACTCACCACGCTGCTCTTCTTGTCAGGCAGCGAGTCTGCAGGAGATAACAGCACCTCTACAACACTTTCAGCACCGAAAGATGTCGGCTCAAATCATAAGCGGGAAAGAGGTTTCAGCGTAAGTTTGATATTTTATCCTGAACGGTCATTAATGCACAGATAGCTAAATAAGTGTAACCTACCTGAGGAAACATGTGACTGTGTACTCGCTAACTAGGCAGCTAACTTGCTATCTAAGTTAACGTCACTTCTGTACATTTATCCCAGCCTTATGCACATTTTGCATGCAGTTTTTATTTATATCAGGAAACTGGTCTTGTCTTTTCTGACAGCAGAAAACAGTATCATAACTTAGTTTGAATTAGTTGTACATAAATGACGCTGTCCACGTGAATGAAGCGTCCCAGCAAATCTTACTGTGTATTGATAACCAGCTGATACATCACAGTGGACTCCTTCTCAGGTTGCATGGGGAATTTGTTTCCTGGCAGTTATCTTGATTAGTCTAGCGGCAAATGCGTTCAAACTGTATGTACTGACATGTGACTCTTTACAATTTGATGGTAACCCATATAGTTAGGTCCAAAACTTCTGATTGAATGACTTTAAATCCTGCAGCATTATGTAAGAGGCTGTGATGGTGATCTTTGCCCTGTTGGTCCAGTGACCTCAAGTGGTTAGGCTGGTAAACACCACTCATAAAACTAGCAATCATGCACTTTTTGTTTTAATATTTAACTGCAGTTTGCAAATGGTTTTATTTGTGTTTTATTGGTCAAATATTGACTGAATCCAAGTTAAGGTTGGACTTGTATATTTGGAAAAGAGACAACAAAGTGTTGGACATTTAGTTGCATGTGCTTGTCACAAGACCTGACAGCCTGCACCCTGTTAACTTCCCCTCACCGTCCTCATTAGTATAATTATTTTATGCAGCACAAACAGCCTCTCCACAGATCCACATGCCTTCAGTATGTAGGAGCATTTACATTCATTATCTCTGAAGCTCAACAAAAGCTGACACACAGTTCATTGTCCTGGACAAGTGATCTGCAGAACAGAGGTTTATTTAGGAGAAGCAGTTTTCTGTAAGCCCTTATCCAAAGGTGTGTTATCTAAATGATTGACACAGGGGCAACAATCAAAGCATGGCAACACCAATACTGTGTATTGTATGAATGTCCTTTGTTTATTGGAATATGGCCCTAGTTGATCAGTGACCAGGAATGAAGATATCAGAACATGTTTTTATCATCCGTCATTGTGATGAGGATTGTTGTGACTCTGCCTCTGGATGAATAAGTAAAACAGCAACATAGTGCAGGTTGCATCATGTCAAATGGTGTGTCAGCAAGTTTCAGTAGTAACACTACTGTATGTTATTTGCACCATATTGATTAAATTATGTATCGTTATTGTTTCCCTCTGCATCTTCGCCTTTTAGAAAAGCTAAGATGTTTTTTCATTTGGAGCGCCTGATGTTCAAATTAATATCATCCAGAGGTTTAGTATTAATAATAACAATACTACTACTACTACTACTACAACTAATAATAATGATAATAATAATGATACAGCACTTTACTAAACAGGGATACAAAGTGCTTCTCAGCAAAAGAAGAGCTGCAGATAAAAAACAAAAAAAAAAACAAAATAATACAACTAAAAGATTATAAAACATTGTGGGATTAGATAAAGTGGAGTAAGAGTAAAATGATAAAACTCTGTAATAACCCAGTATTTAAGAATTCATAAATGATTTCCTAATTCTTATCCTAATACTATTTGACATTTGGGTAAACCATTTGAAATTATAAAACACTAATCAAGCAAAAGCCACTAAGGCAAAAGCACTGTGAGGCTGCTTCAAAGATATTTCAAATTGGAGTCATGCATCTATATTTAGAACTAATCAATATTAATCACATGGTGTATTTTATCATCACTGCCAATCGAGCTCATGTGATGCACGCTGTGTTTAAAACAGGATTATCTGTCTATCTCAAGAACTTTTTAAGTGACTACGTTCTTTCTCTCATCCACAGTGGATGAGATCAATAAAGCTGGTTAGTTGTGTGATTGATTGTGTGAACAGAAGTCCAGTCACGTTGTGTCAGTCACTCTGAGTGGTTGACTTTGCCTAATCTACTGTGTTATGGGAGCAGATAAGCCACGACTGCCATAACCAAACCATCAAACACATAAAGATAAAGCAAAGACCAAAGGTTTATGGCTTTGGTGTGGAGAATGATTACCAATTTTAACCATGAGATATCCAGATGGTATTTGTCTGAGAACAAAATCTGTAACCATTACAAGGGAAAGGAAAGGGTTACGGCAGTTGGCTTGTGTACCATCTGGTCCTATCCATTTCCTTTGTAATGGTCCACCTGTCACTGCATACAGATGAAAACTCCTGTTGGGTTTTTATTCTTCGGTTCACAGGCAGGTGAGGGAACGCCTGAAGAAGGATGTGGAGCAGATGAAACTTCAGGACCCCAACTTCAGACCTGGCTTAGTGGTTTTACAAGTAAGTGTAGAATGGGAACTTTTCCCTATATTAAGGGATGTTTTTCCTTCACACAAGCAGGCAAAGTGATGCTTTGTGTCTTTGCAGGTTGGAGACCGCGATGATTCAAATCTGTACATCAGCATGAAGTTGAAGGCAGCAGCAGAGGTCAAAATATAATTTTTTGTCTTTCCATATTTACACCACACTTCTACTTTACACTGCTTGTAATCAGCTCTATTATCCGGCTTAATCTCTCCTTCTGTGTACACAGATTGGAATAAATGCCACACATATGAGACTTCCCAAGACTGCAACAGAAGAAGAGGTGAGGATGGATTTGAAATATTATCATCTTATCTTATTATGTTCTCCTCCCTGGCACACACACACAAAAAGACACTCTTTGATTTTGTTATAGTGTCCAATAAAGTCTGCAGGTCCTTAAATTTTACTGTTGATGTTATTCAGCGCAGTAAGAGTAAAGTGAAGTTTGGGATTTGCCATGCTATTGGTGCAATAACAAAACAAGGATTGTAAGGTTAACACGGTAACAAGACAACTTGACTGTCTGTCTGTCTGCAGGTTCTTCACAGCATCACAGAGGTGAATGAGAACTCATCTGTCCACGGCCTCATCGTGCAGCTGCCCTTAGACTCGATCCACAAGATCGACACAGAGAAAGTCACCAATGCTGTGGCCCCAGAGAAGGATGTAGACGGGTAGGCACAGACGTTAATTAAAGATCGAGTCGCTTACTCCTCTTTTGAATCAAACTGAAGTGTTTCTTTGTTTTCTTCAAGTCTGGTTAAAAGAAAAATGAATGTGTTCTGGTCCATGCACAGGCTGACTAGCATAAATGCAGGGAAGCTGTCTCGTGGGGACTTGGGCGACTGCTTCATCCCCTGCACCCCAAATGGCTGCATGGAGCTGATCAGACAGACTGGTAAACCCACAGCAATTAACACGTCAACACATCTGCTAAGAAAAAAAAAACATCTGTGCTATGAGGTGAGAATTAATCGATGGATCGTCCACTTCTCTACAGGTGTATCCGTGGCAGGGAAGAGAGCGGTAGTGATCGGCCGCAGCAAGATTGTGGGCGCACCGATGCACGACCTGCTGCTGTGGAACCACGCCACCGTCACCACCTGCCACTCGAAAACAGCTGATCTGCCTGGAGAGGTACATCAGTCACACCTCCTCCCCAGGCACATTAGCCATTATGTGCCCACACATCAAAGCAAGCAGAGACTATAATGTGTGCTCTGATGTTTTCATGTAGGCATATGTTAGCTGGTGTGAATGGGTTTATTTCAAACACACCCAGACAGTACTTTCTTTCTCAAAAAAGCTAACTTTTGAGCAAAGACATTGACAGTCTCATCTGGACATATGATGTAATTAAGTGTTTTGTTCATCGACTAATTAGCGACCTACATCTGACCAGTTCTTTGTTGCATGAAACTCCATAACCAAGATCACCATCTGCCATTCTGTGGCACAAACAATAACATCATGTCTTGCCAGATTTAGAAAATTTCTATTAATGCATAATATGAACGTGGTTCCAATGTAGGACAATATTTCTCAGATCTGATTGGAATTATTCTGGTTAGAGATTCCAACTTAACTCTTTATGCGGACTCTAAAGTTATACAATAAGATGTGCTATTACATGCCCCAAAGCGTTTAATCCGAATGTAACGCTGTTTTGACATTCGCAGTGGTTCCACACGTCTGGAAGCATTTAATCTCCTGGAAATATAACAGAAGAAGAAGAATAAGAACTTTATTTAGACAATTCAGTTAATTAATTAATTCACTCTGTCTGTTAATACAATTTTCAAGATGGACCCACATTGTGTCGTGGGAACAAAATTTGCATTTCTGGTTGGTGGATTCTGGGTTTGAAAAACTTTATTGTCCACAGACCAGTTCTGTTTTGCTACTGCCATGTTTCTGTCCCTCGCCAGAAGCAATGTAAACGAGTGATAGCCCCACTTGAGACAAACGTGGGCAGAAACAAAATTCTTACTCCAACCACAGAAAAATGATCGGATTAAGTGTTTACATGTTTATTAGGTGCTAATATTGTCCTCTCCTTCTATGATTGAGGTGTTTACATGAGGCATTTCTATTCTGATTAGACTATTATTCTGAATATTAGTGGAATTTTAGGGTCCGTGTAAATATGGCTGTTACATATTCTGTTCTCTTGTTGTCCATTGCTGTTTTTTCGTCTAGGTTGGCAAAGCAGACATCCTGGTTGTCGGCATCGGGAAAGCAGAGATGGTAAAAGGAGACTGGATCAAGAAGGGAGCAGTGGTCATCGATTGTGGGATCAACCACATTCCAGGTTGGACTTCCTCAAGCTTTTCAGTCCACTTTTGAGGTCAGAGGTAACCTTTATGGTGTCTTCATCAGAGTTTCTCTCTGTGTCTTTCAGACGAGACTAAAGCAAGTGGGAAGCGGGTGGTGGGGGACGTCCACTATGCCTCAGCTAAGGAGCAGGCCGGCTTCATCACCCCTGTGCCCGGTGGTGTGGGACCCATGACTGTGGCCATGCTGATGGCGGTAAGGTCCTGAGCTACACTGTCTCTATTTGTCAGGTGCTTGTTGTGTATGTCATATCAGACCACCTGATAGTGTTTTTTGTAATACATGATTGGATCTGCACTTTCAGACTTTATTTATTTTGGCATAATTTGCCACAATGCTGCAGAAATTGCAGCTAAGCTAATGCTGCAGCTAAGTGATCTAATGCTTTATTATTATCTTTGCTTGCATACAAATTATGTGAGAACACAGAATATAAGACTATAAAACAACAAAGTAAGTGTTAATGTGTTTGTGTGTGTCTTTAGAACACAGTGTTGAGCGCAAAGCGTTTCCTGGAGAGCCATAAACCAGGGAAGTGGAACATTTCTTACACTAAACTCAACCTCCAGAAGCCTGTGCCGAGGTTTGTCTCCTCATTTTCCCTCTCTTAGTCATGTGCTCTGTTAACTTGTCACTGAAGGATTCGTTTAATTTAATAATCCACATGCAAGACCAGCTGTTCTTTTGAACTGCTTACTGAATGTGCTCTTTGTCTTTCAGTCTTTCCTGTTTTTCCTCCTTTGTGCAGATGAAAAAGTGATTTTGTGTTTCGTCTCCCTACAGTGACATTGTGATTTCACGCTCCTGTGTGCCCAAGCCCATCGACCGCCTAGCAAAAGAGGTGGGCCTGCTCTCCGATGAGGTGGAGCTCTATGGCAAGACTAAGGCCAAGGTCCAGCTGAATATCATCAAACGTCTGCAGGCACAGCCGGACGGCAAATATGTGGTGGTCACCGGGTAGGCGGTCAGCACTTTATCTGCTATACTGTACTGTGCTGTTCTCACTGTAGGACGATAGGATTTCTGTTTGGGGAAAATGTGTTGAATTGTTTCTCCGTTTGTATATAAAAAGATGCTTATGGTATATGAAATAGGGATGAGAAAGTAGACCAGAAGGGCCCTACTGATTACGTTTTTCTGTCTGCAGCATTACACCCACCCCTCTTGGTGAAGGAAAGAGCACCACCACCATCGGTTTGGTGCAGGCCTTGGGAGCCCACATGAAGCTCAATGTGTTTGCGTGTGTCCGACAACCCTCTCAGGGACCCACCTTTGGCATTAAAGGTGAGCTTTTTAATAAAGTACCTTCAGTGAGAGGTTGTTGAAATGGGCGTTTTTGGTGGTTTATGAACCTGCAGTTTTGTCTTTTGTCTGCAGGTGGTGCTGCAGGAGGCGGATACTCTCAAGTCATCCCTATGGAAGAGGTACTACACTGCTGTTTCAAGTTAAAAACTAAGCTATTTGTTGAAGAATACATGGGCAAGATTACATTTAATTAATGAGTCTGTTCGTTTTAGTTTAACCTCCATCTCACCGGTGACATTCACGCCATCACGGCAGCCAACAACTTGGTGGCTGCAGCCATTGACGCTCGCATGTTCCACGAGGCTACACAATCTGACAAGGTGGGTACTCCATTTTGTCATTTTTGTCAAAATACACTGTTTGAAGATTAATTAATGGATTGTGATGATTACATATCTCTCTGTATAAATCCTCAGGCGCTGTATAACCGCCTGGTCCCACTCAGTGGAGGACAGAGAAAGTTCTCCCCCATCCAGATTAACAGACTTAAAGTGAGTGATGGCGTTTTAGGTTTCATCTTAACTTAACACAGCCCAGAGAATGACATACTTCTGGTATTTAAGTTTTCTGTATTCATTTAGAGACTAGGCATTGAAAAGACTGATCCCTCCACACTGACTGAGGAAGAGATCACCCGCTTTGCCCGCCTGGACATCGAGCCGAGCTCTGTCACCTGGCAGAGAGGTATGAACACCCAAGACGTCTCTACTATACTCATGACTCTTACATTGTCTGCCTCATTAAATCTATCTATCTATCTATCTATCTATCTATCTATCTATCTATCTATCTATCTATCTATCTATCTATATGTACAGCCTATAAAATGCTCATGTGGTCATTATGTGTTGATTTAGTGTTGGATACTAATGATCGATTCCTGAGGAAGATCACTATTGGCCAGTCACCAACTGAAAAGGGATACACGAGAGAGGTAAAGAGATAAGAGCCGTAAAGCTGTTCATCAATTGGGTCACTTTACAGTTGCTCCCGTTCAAGAATAGAAAGACATATCAGTTAAGATAGATTATAAAAAAATTGAAAATTAGCCTATAACACACATGCAATTCTCTAGCAATGTATTTAACAATGAAAAATACAATAAATGGACATGTGCTCTCTCTCTTTGTCCTTCAGGCCCAGTTTGACATCACGGTGGCCAGTGAAATCATGGCCGTGCTTGCCCTCACCAGTAGCCTGGAGGACATGCGTCAGCGTCTGGCCAAGATGGTCGTGGCCACCAGCCGCAGTGGAGAGCCCATCACCACTGAGGACCTGGTTAGTGGGCTGGAGTCTCCTTTGTGACCAGACAATCTAAGTACTGTTAAAACAAGGCTCCTATAATGTACGGTTTCTCTCTGTAGGGTGTGAGTGGTGCTCTAACTGTGCTAATGAAAGATGCCATCAAGCCAAACCTGATGCAGACCTTGGAGGTGGGTGAAACACAGTTTGCTAACCTATAAAAGTCCTCTGAAAGAGCTGTACAAGCCCAAAAAAATTTGTGCGAGAGCACTTGTATTTTAAACCATGTTAAAATCATGTGCATTTACAGTTTTAGAGTGCGTTCTATAGACTCAAATACAAATCTCACAATCTGCGAAAGTTCAATTTGTTTGTTGTTGTTGGTTTAAAGTGTCTGTTTGTATTTTAATAATCCAAACCTATCTCCATGCCAGAGAGATGACATTGCCTTGAGTTATGGGTATTGTGTCACATGTGAGTCATCTGAATCTGCAGGGAAACCCTGTGTTTGTCCATGCTGGCCCGTTTGCCAACATCGCCCATGGCAACTCCTCCATCCTGGCTGATAAAATAGCTTTGAAGCTGGTTGGACCCGAGGGCTTTGTAGGTAAGTGGAGCTTAGAAAATAGCTGATAGCATGTTTGCATTGATTTTTCATGCTTGGTCTGGTGCTGCAGTGCTACAGTAGATGGTTTCCAGTGTTGATTGTACTGATGAGAATGTAATAGATGTTATATTGTAGTACCATATCAGAACCATGGTCAATTGTGCCCAACAGTGACGGAGGCTGGCTTCGGTGCTGACATTGGCATGGAGAAGTTCTTCAACATCAAGTGCCGCTACTCAGGCCTGAGACCCCACGTGGTGGTGCTGGTGGCCACTGTCCGAGCCCTGAAGATGCACGGAGGAGGACCAACGGTGAGTTTGCATGAATTCCCCTCAGCATCCTTATCACAAGATAATTATTTGAGTGCTTTTATTTAAAAAAAAAAAAAAAAAAAACTCATGCTTTTGCTTCTTTCTTCTTTTTATTTTTTTTTACATAAATTTGCATGATGTTGCATTTCTCAATCATGAGCTCTGAACATCAGCATCAACACAATCACAAGAAATATTCCCCCTGCACACAAACAAT
Organism: Pagrus major; assembly: GCF_040436345.1. NCBI lineage: Eukaryota > Metazoa > Chordata > Actinopteri > Spariformes > Sparidae > Pagrus > Pagrus major. The sequence goes on along the minus strand of NC_133230.1, from coordinate 24,518,784 downwards.
GTCGCACCCTCCCTGAGGGAATGACAACACACTGCTGGGATTGTAATTACATTTCCTGCTGAGTGGACGTCAGAGAGCAATTACAGAGCGCTCACACACATTGATAGCGTCTTAATAATCCCGAGGCAAACAACTGAGGGAAAACTATTCAAATCTGTCAAGTCTCTGTAGTGCAAGATTTGGAGAGTTCACTGTTAGGTATTTGAACTCACTGAACAAACAAACGTTTTCTTTCAGGTCACTGCCGGGATGCCGCTGCCTAAAGAATACATCGAGGAGGTAATGCATAACAGCAGCCAACCAAAAATCTTTATTTTTAATGATAGTTTTCTGTTGATGAGCTGTAGAACAATGGCAGATATTAATCATTGTGTATTTATTACATTGTATTTGGGCTGCATGGTATGGTGAAAACATTATACTCAGATTAGTTTTGACAGATGTTCAAGATAGACAGACTTTTTTTTAAAGCATCTACATTAAACATTTATGTGGACTTACTTAAAAGTGTGTTTATGTGTACTTGCATGAAGAACCTTGAGCTACTGGAGAAGGGCTGCAGCAACATGAAGAAGCAAATAGAGAATGCACAGCACTTTGGCGTGCCTGTGGTGGTGGCTGTAAATGGTTTCAAGTAAGTGATGGATAATGACAAAGTAGAATATAATAATAATAATAATACATTTTATTTGTACAGCGCTTTTAAAAACTCTCAAAGACACTTTACAAGAATAGAATACATACAAGAATACATAAAATCAAGTGCATGGTGCATAAAATCAAGTGCATGGTGCGATAAAGGAGAAATATGTAGAAAAAAGAACAATGTATGAAGGATATGGATCTGTGTAGGTTTTTAGGGAGGACAGGTTGAGGACAACAGACAGCTACGGGTGCAGATGAAAAGCGGATTTGAAGAGGTGGGTTTTGAGTAATGACTTGAAGGTGGATGAGTCTGGGCAGTCACGGATGTGTTTGGGGAGGGAATTCCAGAGGGAGGGGGCAGCAATGGAGAATATGACCACAAATATACAGAGAAATTGGTTTTATGTTACCTATGAACTGATCGGTATTTTTATATTAATAATTAATCAAATGATTGCGTACACTGTAAGAAGTCTCTCTGTTGATGATCCCACAGAGGATTATCAGGAGGCTCCTATGCCCTCATATCTCTAATATCTTTTGTCATTCTGCTTCCCACTTCAGGACAGACACTGAGGCTGAGCTGGACTTGGTCTGCAGCATGGCCAAAGCCGCGGGAGCCTTCGACGCTGTGCGCTGCTCACACTGGGCTGAAGGTGGAGCCGGTGCGGTGGCCCTGGGTCAGGCTGTCCAGAGGGCCTCTGAGGCCCCCAGCAACTTCAAGTTCCTCTATGATTTGGAGGTATGGACCATCACACCTGCTGTTTTTCTTTTCTGTAAATCATCGTTGGTGGAGGTTAAGTAAGTACATGGATTAATTTGCCATAAAATATATATAATCAGCAACTCTGAAGATAAAAAATAATCTTCTCATCCACCAAGAGATACATTACTTTCACATGCATCCAGTTTGTCAGTAAAAGTAAAGAAAAATATTTAAAAAATTGTGTCATGTATTTGGGCCTAAACTGTATAAAGCACCAAAATGTACTAATTTGGTCTGGTTGGAATTACGGAGTCATCAGATCAACTTAAGTTGACTTGACTGACGGCAGTGTGAATACTTCAAATTCCTCTCTAGCTCCCCATTACCGATAAGATCCGAATAATTGGCCAGAAGATCTACGGAGCGGATGACATTGAGCTTCTCCCAGAGGCTCAACACAAGGTCGAGCTCTACACCAAACAGGTCAGCAGCTCTCCTAGTCGATGTGTGTCTTTCGTCTGTCTTGTCGGGCCTGTTTATTGGCTGGTGCTATCAGTGTAAGTCAGCATTATTGGATGAAGAATCCCTTTGTTCAAGATCCAATACAGTTCTGTCTCCTTTTCTCCCTGCAGGGTTTCGGCAATCTGCCAATCTGCATGGCGAAGACTCACCTGTCGCTCTCTCACGAGGCAGACAAGAAGGGTGTGCCCACAGGTTTCGTCCTGCCAATCAGAGACATTCGAGCCAGTGTGGGCTCCGGCTTCCTGTTCCCGCTGGTCGGCACGGTAAGCGTTCTTTTGCAGCAGGTTCATGTCAGGGAAGCATCAGGGTGGGACTTTTCACTTCTCCGCAACTACAAACCACCAAGTTTTTTTGTTTAGCTTGATCCACAAGCTACATTATATGTGTCTACAATATAACATGAATGAATGACCAGAATCAACTTTATATAATTGTCTATGATTTAAAAACTGTATTCCCTTACTGTTTCTCTCAGATGCCCACGATCCCCGGTCTGCCCACCAGGCCTTGTTTCTATGACATCGACCTGGACCCTGAGACTGAGCAGGTCAACGGGCTCTTCTGAAGCAGCGCTCTGCACTGTATGATGGTGAGGAAGGTAGTTAGGACAGACAGATAACAAACTTATACTAGACTAGGCAGTATGACTGTTAATATCTTGCCCTTCTTGTTTTTTACAGATGTGGCCTAGCACCCCCCACTGAGCCTTAATGAAAAGTGATGGACTAATAACTGTTTTTGTTTATTGTTTTCCACTCATACACTGACTTCTGTAAATAATTGATTTGCTTTGTCCAGAAGGCTGCTGTTGGGTAAATCAAGAAACTTAATTGATCACAGAACAGTATGTCCCCCCTGAGAATGTGTCCTTAAGTTACATTACTGCACATAAACAAGCCTAGCTTGTTTTTCCACATCTAGAGCCCCCAACGGCAATAATAAGTCGACTGTTAAGTGGCATATCTAAAGTCTTATGTATAGTTTGTGTGCACTACACTAGGAGCGTCTTCTCCAGGAAACAATCCACTGAATTTTGTGTCTTTGGATGATTGTATTATTAAAAAAAAGACCATGAAAATAATGCTTCCTTACAAAATGTTTTATAATTTTTATAATTTTGAGCAATCTCGTCTGTCAAACTTCCTGAATTGCCTGTCCTGTCTGAATGTTTCTAAAACTGTCTAACATTGCTGCCGCTATTGCCACTGCTGTGAAACTCAACTGTCCTGATGCTGTAAATCCACTTTTCTGTCAGAAAACATCAAATAAAGTGTCCTTGATGGAAAGCCACATACTTTAGCAGCCTGTTCTTTTCTGTGTCATTATTCCACCACTGTCGTATTTTTCTATTCGTCAGCTTTAGATTTCTTATTGCCTCAGACGATCATGTTTATAGCTTGAGTTTCTGGACTCTGATGTGTTCAAGGTTTTTATTATATAGTTTCTAGTCTCAGTGTCTACAAATCTGAAATAGAGTTAATCATGGATGGAATTATAGTGAATAAACAAATTATTCCCCTTTTTGCTGGGGCTGCCCTGGAACACTCTTAAGGACTCCTGGACCAAACTTTGAGAGCCACCCATATTGAGCATCCCCACTTTTCACTGCACAAAGATATGAAGTATGTGATGAATAGATCTTGAATCTCTAGAATAAGTAGCATTTAATATTATATTGCATATTGAGTGGTTATTTTACATCGTGGGTCTCCAGACATTGAGCGAGGACTGCTCGTGATAATGTTTTGCAGCTAAATATCACCAATCAATCATATTATTTGGTTCAAAATCCTATCTTTTTGCTGTGTGTGTAAGTGGCAATTTCTTGCATTGTGCAACTTGTCAGTCATTGTATCACTATGGAAACAGTCAGCAGATAACGAGTAATTTTGCATACATACATTTTGTGTTCAGCTGTAAAATATGAATGGATACAAACAGTCAAAATGTATAACTTGCATTTTTTTTCCACTCACACCTCGAGCGAATGTAATGTAGTCGTGTGTGTTATTGAAAATACCCTCAGGCTCCACTGGACAGTCACGTTTTGGGAACATTTTATTGGATATGAAGATATTGTGTGTGCTGGCATAAATATTTATCAATGGATAAATCAGACAGCAGGGTTGAGTTGGGTCTAATCAGCATTTTGACTGAAGGAGAGTGACTCAGTGATGCACGCACTGTCTGCTGTGAAACAATAACAGATGGCGTATCAGTGTGACAAACTGCACAGAGAACATTAATTATGTATTTTTAAATTTGGGGGGAACTAATATCAACAAAAGCTGACTTTTACTGGGAAAATCAAACACAAAAAGGTAAGAGGCGCTTTGTGGTATGCAGCCACATTGGCTCAAACTACACATGTAATATAGAATATAGAATATATAATATATAAATGAAAATTGAAGTAAAACAAACCAAATCTAGCGTGCAAAGCAGCCACAAGGAAGGTGAATATCATGTTTCTACAGACACACCAGAGACTCTGTTGACCTGAACACTGTTTGATTTACAAAAACAACAATGTCATCTAAAAACAGAAGTGCACCAAAGCATCCAGTGGTTTGGGACGAGATCAGCAACATTCAACAGTGACTCATTGACAGTTCACCACTATGCTGCTGCAGAAAAATGCCAGCAGGCACTGACACAGATGATGTTGCTGTCATGGAGAATTCTCTGAGGTTCAGGTTGCACCAGTAACTGCACTGAAACAGTTTAAAGATGAGGTGCTGGATACCTATGTGGATCACTACGTGTGGCACTCAACAGCTCATTATGGAGAGAAAGTTGTTAAGTTTGTGGATTAGTCTAATTAAAAACTTGAGAGTTATGTTAATGTTTTGAATTGGATTAAAGACAAGTGCTTTTTTGAAGATGTCACATAAAAGCACAAAAGAATGGTCTTAAAAGGACATATGCTTTTTTAAATTTCAGATCAAACACACAACATAATACGTGTTAATTAGTGATCTTTTGGCATGCTGGTGCCAATTTTGTTTCCTGTGAACAGGAACACATTAAACCAACTTCAGGACCCTCAGTTGTTTATCAGGCTTTGACTAAATTTTCATGTCAATCTGGTCAGAAGCTGTGAAGATATTCTGCTCTGGATCTCCTAAATGTTTCCAAAGTCTGATGGGCAGATGGTCATGACATTTACTGAGCACACTCACGCCCAAAAAAGTGTTGTAAACAAACAGGAAGATGAAGTTTAAACACATTCAGGCTCCCAAACAGCACCACCCTCAGGACCATATTTACCCCTATTGCAGGTTAGATGTAGTACTGTATGTGTATTTTGACTGATTCATTTTATTCACCATAATAACCTGTAGCTCTTGTACAGCCTGCTCTGATACATTATCCATCCATTGTGGCGAGAGATAGTGGTTCAGTGAGTGTTAAACTTACAAACAAAATGTTTTTTTTTTTCATTTTGATTATTGTTTTTTTTTCTGTCTTTCTTTCTTTCTTTCTTTTTTTTTTTTTTACCTTTTTGCTTTTATTTCACCGGCTTAACTGTTCATCCTATGCAGAGGTTCTCAAAATGTTTGTTTGCCATATGAAGATGGGAATGACACTCAACAATCAACTGGCTTACAGATTGGTCCTTTAATACACAGAGCTGTAAAAGTTAATCTATTTTGGATACATGTGTTAAACGTGGAGTCTGACACTGAAGTTATATTTATGTGTATAAACAATAAACCAGTCTTTTTTGTTTTTCTGGATTGATTTAATAGAGATGTATGTCATTCTTTACAAACATTATCAAAGAATGGTGGTTCAGTCACAACCATGACCTCAGCGGCCTCCACGCCCACCCCCTCCTCCACGATTTCCTTGACCACCACGATCTCCATTACCGCCTCCACGACCTCCACGACCTCCACGATCTCCACCTCCTCCTCCTCCTCCTCCTCCTCTTCCTCCTCTTTCTCCCTGTAAACAACCATCAGAACAAAGATTGACAGATGTTCTTAAAACACAGAGATAATTAGCTGCATAGTTTTATTTCATAAAGGTAGTAATTCTCCTACCTTTGCTTTCTTCTTCCCCTGTAAAAGATAATAGGAAATTAACACATGAGCACGACAAAATCACTGAATCAGCTGGTGAGGCAAAACAGTATGAAGCACTCCTAAGGAACATGAAAAGTGTCTTACTTTGCCTTGGCCCCCCTCCTCTCCTGAGCCCTCCTCTCCTGAGGAGCCAGATAGTGGCTAAGAAAGGGAAACAGCTTCATTAGTACACATTTGCTGTTGGTCACAGGTCTAAAGCACAGTAAGGACACAGAATGACTCACCTCTTCTTCTCCTGTGATGGGAAGAGAAAAGAAAAAAAACAAAGTCAGAAATGTGCAGATTAACATAAAATATGGAAATTGCCCCCGACCTACAAAAATCATAAAATGCCTCCACAAGCTACACGAAAGCTAATTTTCTCCCCATAATCATTGTTAAGCCAACTGTTGTTGGTGTTCATGTCAGCAGCAACAGTGAACACAACAGCTGTGAAATGCTGCTCACCTGGTTGGGCGTTACCACTAATACACAAAATCAAATGTTCTCAGACTAAGGTAATAATTATATACTGCACCCTTGAAATGTTTGGGATCGCCTGCCAAAAAATATGATTGAGCACAGGAAGATGGGTGAAAGGATTATTCTATTTTTTTTAATGGTCATGCACGCTTTTAGGCTGTAGGAAGTCCTCTGCACAATTAGATATTGTTTTGTATAGAAAGCATTGAGACAAAGACAACTCTGAGCAACAGTTCAATAAGAATATAAGAAATCACAAGCCATTTTAAAAGAAACTTGAAACTTGTAATTGATAGATTGTTTTCCTCCACATTTAAATATAAACACCTCATGTCCTATTTTTATTTATTAGATTATTTTAATCTTCTTTCTTCTCCATCATTATGTACTTTTTTTTTGTTTTCGCCTGTTTCTGCATGCATGTCATTATTCATTTACAGTATATTTTCAAGTTTTTTCCCCTGTGAATGGTGGGAACTAAATATGGACAATGAAGACATTCATGCAAAAGTTGAAAAAACACAATGACTGCATTGTTCGATTGGATTTGACGAAAGGAAATTAAAAGAAGTTTAAAAAAAAAAGAAAATGAAACCCATAAACAGGAAAACATTCCGGTGTCAGGTGCACAATAATGCCATGAACAAGCAGATATTAACATGCGTGTTGCTTTACCATAACTACGCCTAAAATATAAAAATAATACAGACTAGAACAGGAATAGAAGATTCGTCTAGGATTAATTTGGAGTTAGATCACAGAGTATCAACAGAACATGTGATGTACCGACTAATCACAGCTTAGACCTATTCAGTCTAATGACTGAGTAGACGGCCCCTGGGTACTAGAGGGTCCAAAGAAAAACAGGTTATTTACAAGAAAATTAGCTCACAGTTGCGTCCTTGTGGTTCAATAATCATTTAATAAATAATAATTAAGTTTTTATCTTTTGGAGCCAAAACTATTTCAAATTTAAATAACACATTTTCTGTCTGAAATATACTGTTTGTATCTGTGTTAAAATAGCAGCCATTGAAAGAAAGAAGAAAAACATCAATATAAGAGGTGACTTCTGCACAGAAAGCATTCTCGAAAATATATAAAGATGAACCAAGAAGACTTACGATCACTCATTTTTTCTTGTTGACAAGAGCAGTAGAAAGACTTTTCCTAGGGGAAAAAAGAAAAGTTAAATAAAGGATCTTGAAACTGAAATTATTATGTTTCTTGCAGCCATCTCAAATAAGCAACAACACTCACCTCGTACCTGGTGCAGAGATCAAAATAACTCCCGTTTAACCAGTGTGTTCTGTCTGTTATTTATGTGGTGCCAGACGAGATGAAGAATGTGGGTTGGTTTGCCTCATGCATTGAAATGTGACTGTTTGATGGTTGCAGACAGGTAAGATTTGGGTGTGGCCAAAAAACAACTGGCAGCTGTTTTCTCTCTGCGTGTGATTGACAGATTATCCTCAAAACATTAAACGCCCTTCACAGGACACTTGACAGCAGGGGTGTAACCAGAGGGGTGTCTGGGGTGAAACTGTCCCTGCATCTAGCTTATCTGTTACAGTTTTCTGTAATAAAAGGCTGTGTCCAGGGTGTGATGGGTCCTCAAGAAAACAAATGCATGAAGAGAAATAAGAAACTTCACTAAGCATAAATGCAAAAAGCAGTACCACTTGTGATTGAGGTAATCCTGCCATTTGTGTACGCATGTTTTTGTTTGTCACCAGTTACCACCAAGTCAAACTGGAATAAACCGCCCTCTCTTTCTGGTGTTTATTTACACTAATTATACAGATCACAATTTTAGGACACACCTGTCATTGTGTTAAGGCATTCATACAAAACTCGATCAAAAACATCACATGAGGTGATCCAGGTATTGTGCTCTGCAGGAGACAAACAGGTGTCTGACATCTGATGGGTGAGGTTTTTCGTTAGGCGTCCACATTCTTATGGAATGATCTGTCTTTTGTCTGTTAAACTGAAGATGTGCATGAACATTTTTTCCCTTTTTTTGAGCAAACTCGTTCTCCTGTCAAACCTGACGATTACAGGCATTTTTGGATTTGTGCACCAACTCGGTGAAGACTGCCATACTGTAAACGGGCGTATGTGTGGCTCAGGCCAAGGATCTCGTGTTCATCTGAACAGGCCCAAACCTGTCAGACAAACACTGTCAAATCATATTAATTTGCGTGACAGATCCTTAACTCCTAAGATCCGTGCAACAAGCTGTTTTAAAGTATATTTCTCATAACATATTGCACCTTTGTGACTTTAGATAATCATTTTTTCAATGGATCAGGTTATGAAATAAACAGTAGAAAGTGAAAACCAGAAGAGTCTGTTGATCATTGTCGTTTTTTCACAAGTACTCAGATCCCACACGGCAAAGACAATGCAGGAGTAGCTTAGGTACAACTCTGTGAATGTCCCTGAGTTAAATCATGATCTGTTTTACTGATCCTCATTTAAATTTTAGAATCAAACACTTGTGTTTGATGCTGCAAGAGGACATGGTTAATCACAGTTGACAATGAACAGGGCCCCTGGTGTTGAGGACAGCTCAGAGATGACTGACAGGTTGCAACTGATTTTCTGCTTATATAAAGCAGAATGTCTGCAGTGCAAATGCTGTTTAATCATATTATACTCACGTTTTTGATAATTGTTTTTGTTCTTTGATTTCATCATAATTTGAGATTTGTCAGTGCATTGTTTTTATTTATTCCAATTAATCTCCGGTAGACTAAAAGAAAAGTTTTTATTTTGAAAATATTTGTCGCTTTTATCGAATACATGTGTTGTAGAAAGTAACCAGAAGTCACTTGAGCAAAATCAAAGATAAATTATTTGTTAAAATATTACTTAAGTAAAAGTCAAAGTCACACAAATAGTATTCAATTACTAATCTGAATTAATTTAAAATGTCTTTGTCTCTGAACCAAAAACAGCCCAAGTCATTTCATAATACTTGACAAAGTAAAGAAGCTCCACACACAGACATTCAACTGTCACCCGTGACAATGATCAAATATTTTATAGCTGAGCTTGACCATTCCTTCTTGACCTCGGGGGTCAACGGTTGACAAAACAAGAAAAAAGTTTGAACAGCAATGATTAAAAAAGTCTGTCAGTGAGGTCTGTAGCTGTCTGTAGTTGTGTCAGCTACAGTATTTGCTTGCACACCACCTCAGTGACTGCGAGGTTATATTTCAGGAGAGCAGGCTGGGAGAGAGGAGGCCTGCTGAGCTCAGAAAACACGACTGCTCTTCATGTGCTGGAGACTCCATTTTACACGGGATTTGGCGCCGCCTTGTGGACACGATGTGTCACTGCACCGTGCCTGTGCTGTTGCTGCTGCTGTTAGCTTGATGATGCTAGAACCAGCTAATATGGAGGTAAGTACAGTAATGCTGTCTGTCTGTCTGATGTTACTTTTAAACTAATTTAATTATGTGTGGACACATATTACACTTAACTGTAAATATACACAATTTGCAACACATTTTGACATACATTGGAATAACTAAATTGGAGATTAGCTCCAGCCCCCTCTTGACCCTCAGGGATAAGCGGGTCGAGCTAATGCTAATGGATGTACTGATGGATGGAAATGGAGACAATGAATTGCTTGCCATTAGAAGAAATTTAACTTCATTTGTAGGGAGAATATAATCACTTTAGCCTGCTAGCTATAACGTTAGCTTTAGCCAATTAATGACCAAATAACTCATTAAAATTGAACTGAAAATAACAAGGTTATAGTAATACGTATGTGCATACGCATGGGACAATATGGACTTTTCATGTCACAATTATCATGGCTAAAATAATTTCTGTTCTTGGTATTATTCAGATAAAAATCAAAATATGCTTCAAACTTTTAAAATAATTTTTATTGCATCATATTTAGGACACACATCTTTTTTTAGTAATAGTGAAAACAATTAGACAATCTTTAATGAGGTAATTATAAATCATAGATAAAGGACATTAAATGGTGGGCAGGACACCTCATCTACCTGTTGTTCTTTAGTTTGGAGTAATTAGTATTTCCACACATCCAATTGACTTCTTTCTGTGTGTGCGATTCAGCCGATGTGACAGGTGTAAGATTCTGGAGTGACTGAAAAGAAGTGGGCTCCAGCCTGTGTCGATTCAAAATGATTCAGAAAAAACATTATCTGACTGTAGGTTAGCAAGCTCGACAGCTTTTTCACATCATCGCTTTGAAGATGTACGACTGATGTACGATTGTCCCTATAAAGGAAATTCACAGTGATCAGCTTATTCTGACTGTTTTTATCACGATCTGCGATAAAACTTTTATATCGTCCCATCACGATTCAGCTGCAACTGCAGATCATAAGCACAATTATTTGCAGGCATTAATATTTCAGGGATTGACTCAACATCAAACACTAATTTTTCTAAGACATTTCTTATATTAATTCTAAAATAACTGAAATGCTTGTGGGCTGAAATGTTTCCTAAAGAGCTTTGGCTCATTAGCAGGATTGATCCATGTAGAATGTAAGCTATGTGGGCTCGTGTGGCTAAAAATGTAGCTCAGACTGGTAACTCTCAAAGATGTGTTTGTTTCCATAATGCTCTGGAAATTGCAGAGCACTGACTCTGAGTCTCAAGTGACTGACTTCACCTCTGCTGCTCTCCTTGAGAGGCCTGTGGCATTTGTCCGCCAGGCTGCCTGTGTGCTGCATGTCATTAGCTCTCAGACTTGGCTTTTGCAAAGACAGCACAGCCATGCATGAAGAATTGTGGGAAATTTGGCATGCGACCCCCGCCCCCCCTTCACTCTTTAGGAAGCTTCTTTAGTACTCTAAACATGTAGTCTGGAGCTTGTAGGCAACGCAGCTGTTGTGAGAACAAACAACACACGCATCTCATTTATAATGTCTGGATTTATATGATTTTATCCAGTGACACGAGGGTCTTCTATCACATTAGGAGGGATTCAGAAAGCTTTGTAAAAATGTATGATTTTTGTTTTATTTTTTAAATGAATTAGTTTTCTCCTGTCTCATATGGTTGGAAAACAAGTATATAACATAAAAGACATTTGAAAACACCCACACAGTAAACACATGCTACATACTGGTTATTGAATTCCTACATCAAAAACTGAGACAAAAGCATCTTTTTTCTGCATATTAACCATATGGTAGGCAATAACCTTCATTTGACACAAACTATCAGCACCATATACCTGTGAGCCCATGGCTTTAGAAAAGAACGAGAAATGTAATAAACAGATGGATTATGGCTATTAAAATACTATTATCATAATGCCAGTCCAGCATTTTAATATGTTAATTAAAAAAAAAAAGTAATCATATAGATTAGCTGTGGCTGCCAAGCGTAAAAAATTCCATTGTCAATTAAGTAATAGCGCTAATTTACTTTAAAATTCACGGAGTGTGTGTATTTGGGGAGGGTGACGGGATTTTAACCAGCATGCTTTGAGCAGAGGACAAGCGAGGAGGGGAAAGAGCAAGTGCTTCAGAGAGGGCGAGAGGGAGTGAGAGAGCATATGTGCAGGAGGGTGGGAGGGTTGGAGAGAGAGAGAGGGGGAGAGAGAGAGAGGGAGAGAGGACAAGCGGATGGGTGCTGTGAAATCCGTTAACAGGGGAGCTCTGTGCATTTGTTAGACGTCTTGGCTGCCTGCCCAACTTGGCTCATTGTAATCGAGGCATGATCGTCGACTCCAGGCAGCCCTCTCTGCCGCCTCGGCTGCCTCGCGCCTGGACCCAGCCCAGCTCTCACCGCTGACATGGAAAGACCCGTGAGTGCCTTCTCTCTCCTCTCATCCCACACTCCTCAGCGCTCTCTCTCTGCTATTAGGTTCCCCCCTCTTCCTCCTCTGCTCTGTCGCAGATTTAGCTCTGGCTACATGCAGCATTTCAGTTGTGCCTCTGGATCTTTCTCTCCCCTGCTGAAGCTCCTGTAGGTGGCAGGAACGCTGGGTGGGGAGTAAGCCTTGGCAGCTCTCTATCTGCAGGGCCCCCTCCTCCTCTCTGCCTGCCTGTCCGGGCATGGGTGCCGTCCGCTGGCAGACCCACAACATCTCTGTGTTTTGTGTTTGTGTGTGCTATGTGTGCATGTTAGCCCCGCTGCGGCATAGTCACAGAGCTGGCTGGGCTGAACCCAGAGGGGTACTGTGTTCCCCCACTTTGGTCTGAGGAGGCCGTCGTTCACTTCAAACTCCGCCATTCGGCCTTGCTAAGATCCGGAGTCGGCAGCGTGTCTCTCTCCCTTGCGCCTATTCCTGGTGGTATGTCCTCATGGTCTGTTGTGTTTGGATACCCTGACAACTAGAAGCTGTGAGGTAGCCACTTTCCAGCCTGCTGCCTCTCTGAGTGAGTTATAACTTTTTCTCATGCTCAGGTTGTCTTTGCAGGTTTGACCCAACTACCTTCAGGATGTCCAGTTTTTGTTATTTAACCAAGAGTCTGTGCTGACACCTTACATTTATGTCTCTGATAAAGAGATTTGAGCGCTGTTGTCGAACTCAAACTGTTCAACAACATCTCAGCGGCAGCCAGTCTTTGCAGGCGTGACAGTGGCGCAAATGGAAAAAGCACGAAAGAATTCCTTGCAGTCCCAATGTGATGGTCTTTGTGCGCTCGCGAGCCGTGAGTCATCATTCTGTGCTAGCAACATCACATGTAAGCAGCCTTGACTCTTTTGTCGTCACTGGGGCAACGGTGGGGGATGCCTGACTCACGTTGGCATGTCCACTTCCTGTATCTGTCAGGAAAGTTTGACCCCTCCGAATAATTTATACAGCGTGGAGAAGGGGACACTTCAAAATGAATGATGTTTTTCGCAGTTTCAACAAGCTGCAGAGGCAACTTCTCTATTTGACGGCGTAGTTGTCACCTCGCCACGGCTGTGAAAAACAACGGATGATGCCAGCATTGATGCAAAATTGGAAACACTTAAGCTGATTGAGCTGAGAGCTCCTTTTTCGACAATGATTGTCGTTCATTGAGTTTCATCAGAGTACTGTTGCTTGTGTGCTGAATGAAATCTTTGAGACGATATGAAGATGCGTTCCCTCAGGTGCTGGCAAGCAATAAGAAAACATCAGATGCCTTTAAACAGCCACAAGCTCCTAATTCTGATCCCGTCCTTTCAAAGCTTTGGCACGTATTTATCTACCCCATCATTTTTGATCATAGATCCCCAAGAATTATTACTCTAAAAACTTCTTCAAGCTTAAACCACAAGCAGAGGACAAGTGAGCAGTTTTCTTGAGAGTAGAAATGTTTTTTTTCTCTACTAGTATCATTGCCTGGAGTGTTCTTGAAACAATATATTACATTTTATATAAGGCAGGAGCTGCCTTGTGACTTGTTGTCATGCTGGCATTTCATTTACACTGGTGCACCAATTTAAAGAAATAGTTCAACATTTTGGGAGATATGCATATTAGCTTTCTTGCCAGGAGTTGAATGAGATGGTCAATACCACTTTCATGTGTCAGCAGTTGGTTAGTTGAGCACAAATACTGTAAACTCGGAAAACAGCCAGCCTGGATCTCTACATAGCTGTTCAAAATCTATCTAATAGCACTTCAGACAGATCCCAGACAGTTCAGATTGGCGGTCAGACGTCCTGCACTTTAGTGCCCAGCACCGGAGTCCTCCAGGGCTGTGTGCTTAGCCCCTCCTGTTCACACTGTATACCCATGACTGCACTCCCCCACATAGAGAGGACTCTATTGTGAAGTTTGCAGACACCATCACAATTACAAATAACAATGAGAGTTCATATCGGGAGGAAATCAACAACATCATCGTCAACAAAACCAAGGAGCTGATTGTTGATATTCGAACAAGGAGGCACGGACACACGCTGCTGTCTACACGAGTTGAGCTGAGGTGAAGCAGGTGAACAAATGTGAAACAAAAAGAAAGAAAAAATTCCAATGCTTACTAGTTCTTATCGGCAAAAGATACAGAAGTATCTGCTACCATACCACCAGACTACAGAGCAGCTTCTTTCCTCAGGCTGTGAGACTCTTTAACTTATCATCTGCACACCGATATAAAAAAGTGTATTTTTAAGCCTTATTAATTATTAATCCATATATATAAATCCTCTTTTTGTGAATAGCATATAGGTAATACCGACTTAATTTCATTATACAACCCTGTTGTAAAATGATAAAAATAAATGCATCTTGAATCGTTCAAGTTCACAAATAGACATTTTTGTTAAATCCATATAAAAACTACTTTCAACAAAAATGTTGAAATATTTGTGCTTCCTGGTAACTAATTTAAGTTAATCGTCTGCAAGCTGTAGCTTCATATTTACCTACAGACATGAGATTGATATCAGTCCTCTCATCTAACTCTTGGCAGGAAAGTGAATATGTTTGCTTCCAAAATGTCGTACTGTTCCTTTAAAACAGGCTACAAAGTACAGCGGATTTTATTCAGCTTCTTTCATGGCATCATGGCATGTCTTGCACCTGACCTGAACCTCTCGTGATATTGCACTTTAATGAGGGTGTCATACTCTCCTAACTCTCGTGCTGCACGGTGAACCACACTATACCCACCCATATCCCACCGCACCAAAGAAAGACTGCGCAGACAAGACTGGAGAGGGAACATTAAGTTACTGCAGGCTAAAGGAAATGAGATATCTGTGTTGGACATGGTTGATGCCTCCTCGTTATCATTCTGTAATATCCTAATTTGGCCTCTTTTGAATAATTGTGCACTTTGCTTCCAACGCAGCAGCTATCTGGCACATGTTTGCAGTTGTTACAGCGAGTTAGAGAGAG
Source organism: Pagrus major (assembly GCF_040436345.1). Taxonomy (NCBI): domain Eukaryota; kingdom Metazoa; phylum Chordata; class Actinopteri; order Spariformes; family Sparidae; genus Pagrus; species Pagrus major. Next base: position 24,503,528 of record NC_133230.1, on the reverse strand, counting down.
ATTTTCTTAAAAGGAAGTGTTAACACACATCTAGTTGACGTTACTTGAGAGCAGATGGAGATTTTTTGGTATGAGGCCTCTTGTCGTGTGAGGAGGCATGCCCTGCTGACCGTGTTGGGACGTTTTGAATGCTCTGCATACACATTCTCTCTGTGTAACTGAGCTTCATAATGAATGCTCCATCTGCGGTGGGTGTGAGGGTGTGTTAGTGTTGTGCGTAATTGCAGCACACAGAGTGGTGAGGACTTCACTTTTTGTGGAGAAAAATTCTATTCAACTTTCCATCCATTAGCGATCAGTCAGTTCTCTCTTTGTTTTAGTTTCTATATTGAAATGTTATGGTACTTTTTATTGTATCAATGATATGATGATTCTCTTCCCAGACCCCCAGTGACGTGATGCCCAAGAGGGATCATGAGAGGGACCTGGAGCTGGACAAGAAGATCGAGGCTCTCCGCAGGAAGAATGAAGCGCTCATGAAGAGGTACAAGGTAAGGACAAGTGCTCGCAGACAGAGAAATCCAAACTTTCACTGGTCATTATCAGCTGGAGAAATGCATGTCTGGGGCATGTTTCTTTCCTATGAAAGCCTGCAGCTCTTTCAGGCTTCCTGATTAGTTTGTGCTCTTCATTGAGTTGTATTTAGGAGGTCGAGGAGGACAGGAAAAGGGCGGAAGAGGAAGGAATGGCGCTGCAGAGCCGGAAGGGCAAAGCTGATGATCTTACCATCACAATCAGCAAGTCAACCAGTGTGAGTTTTTCAATATGAGGTGACAGACTTAAACTGTAATCATCAAAGACTATGTAATGCCTCACAGCAGAGCATTGTTGATGACGACACAATCAGTTTCTGAGGTAAAGATGCTCCAAACATGATACTGAATATTTTATAATATGTTCTGTTCGGTTAGCAGGATAATCGTGTGGTGGTGACGAAGCCATTTAGCGGTGGGTCACCAGCTGGGAAAGGACAGCCGGAGGCCGGGCCCGACAGGGGGGAAGAAAGCCCTCCGCAGGGTGCTGGCCGAGGCCACAGGAAGCAGCTAATGGTCACCATGGCTGGCAAAAGGGTAAATATACTGCAATGTCAATTTGTACTCAGAGTGACAAAGTAAAAATAAATAAATCACATATCTTTGAGGGAATGTTCCGCTTGCCACAATTACTTTGCCTGAGTCATAGCTTTTACAGTTGAGATTACTTTACGTATATGCTTGCCTTAATTTTTCCTGAAAAGTACTGTTGATATTTAGAGCAATTAAGAATACCTTGACTTCGATACTGGCTCCTGAACAATGATACCAAGTTTATGAACTATGTTCTAACAAAAGATTACACTACACATATACTTGGTGAGCCCTGTCTCTGGGCGTAACTTAGTGTTTTTACTGCATGCCTCGAGACTGCCAATCCTGGTGACTACTAGATCTTGGCACAACAAGCTTGCTGCATTCTTATTGGCTCGCTGACGCTGATGAGATTAACTCCTGCTGTCGTGAAATCTAATCGAAAATACATTTGTTGATACACGATCGCATCGAGGCAACTTGGTCGGTGCCATAAAAGTACCAAAGTTCGATACCCAGCCTTATTATTATTATTAATATTAATATTAAGTACTAAATATAACATTTCTTCAGTTCTTGAATTGGGCCAGTACTCGAAGCAGGTTAGGCGTCTGTCTAATACTGCAACTTTCAAATGAATTTAATGTATATACTTGTAATTAACTAAATATAATAATAATATGCTAAATAAGCCAGTTTCCTGCTCAACCAGGTTGTGAAAGGTAGCTAAATGCTAACATTAACATGCTAACATGCTCATTATAACAATGCTAAAATACTGCTGTTTAGAAATGTTTAACATGTGTTTGTGTTTGCGTGCTAACATTAGCTAATAAGCAATTAACATAAAGTTCACTTGAGGCTGATGGGATTGTCAATTGTGGAGCAGATATTTGGTCTTAAACCAAAGTTTTTGACTAATCAAATGAAATGTGAATTTGCTGGAGAGGTCTGGAGATCATTAGGTTACATTCTCTGGACACCACTGACATCTTTACCACATGTCATGGCAATGCATCCAACCTGGTTGAGCAGGAAACTTGCATATTTAGCATATTATTATTGTATTATGTTAATTACACGCTAAGTATATACATTAGATTCGTTAGAAAGTTGCAGTATTAGACAGACGCCTAACCTGCTTTGAGGTCTGTCAGTCTGACAGTCCGACAGGCACACTGCTAGCATGGCTTGAAATGTGCAGCTGTGTGAGGCACAATATGTAATCTTGTTCAATCAGAAAGCTGCTGGATAAAAGCATCAATTTGAGTTATCAAAATCATCTCTCTGTCCAGAGAATCCTCTGGCCAGCAGGTGGCAGGGGTACATGTTTTGATTTATTCTCATAAATTACTGTTATTGTGCATTACAAATTAATAATTGTACCCTCAAGGTAATTATTCTTGTGCACAATTTGGACACGATTAAGGACTCTTATATTACACTGCACATTGCCACAGTTATGAAACTCTAATATGTGTAACTGTCTCTCCAGGGTAAGAGGGTGGTGAGCGAGAAGCCGGAGAAGAGGTCGGACGTCAAGAGCCCTACAGATGATGGACAGGCGAAGCGCGTGGCGGAGTCAGCGGGGAGGGGGAAGCAGCCACCTCACATGACCAAGAGAGACACAGCAGCACAGGTGTGAATCAGACACTCTGGACACTCCAGTGATCATACGGTTCAGCACGCACCCTCCAGTCTGCTTCCACTCTCACACTCCCGCCCACCCCTTTGTTCAGTCTCTTCATGCTGCACCAACCCGTTTTACATAGATGTCAGACATGTTGGCTGGACACACCCATCCAGTGATGGAGCACAAAGGCTTGTGGACAGGAGGTGGACTGCTGCTGTGACTGACTGGTGTGGGATTGACAAAGGCGACTGCTAATAGAGCTATTGGTTGGGTGTAGATGCTTTGTAGAAACCAAATCTTAACAAATCCAGAATCCTGAAAAGACATGGATTAGTTTTTTTTTTCTGTGTGTGTGATCCCACTCGGGTCTGATTTTTTAATTTTTCCCCCCTCTGTGGAGCTTTTGTTGTATTTCTAGCCAGAAAAAAAATCCCTCAGGTGCTCAGATAGATGCTTTAATAGCTTTCATCCCAAACAAAAGACCTTGTTATCATCGATAGCATGAGATCAGAGATGCTATGTTTAACATCACTAGCTCTACTCTATACTGCAGGTTTCAGATCTCGTGTTTAACACAGATAGGCAGAGACACATGTGCACATACAGTACCCCCGGCTGGGCTGTGAAATGCCACACTGTCACTGACCTTAGGCCCCATGGGTATGCAGAAACTCTGAAACAGCTGCTCTGCCTCAGTCTGACACACACACATACATCAACGCACTCCACACACACGAGCGGCTCAATCAATAAGCCGATGCACTGCACAGACAGCTGATCTTCACCACTGTAAACACAGACACAGCCTCTTTGTAGGAGGGGTCCCTGGACACAAAACCAATGGAGCCTCTTCCTAAATATGTACTGTATATTTATTATACGTCTGCCTCTGATTGGCTGATGTGCACTAAATCTACGGGCTGAACATGCTGTCCTCTTGCTTTTATTTCTGGTCTGCCGGTTCTGCTCCCCTTTATTTATCATGTGCACTGAATCAGCACTTGAACAGTAGCCAGCGCTCCAGTGCACCAGTCATCTGTGAATCCCAGAGACCTGGTTTCTGTGTGGTCGCTGTTTACATAACCAGTATCATTTAACGTTGTTGACGAGAGCGGCGGGGAAAGCGCTGCAACAGGGTGTTGAAGGGAGCAAAAAGTGTCATGGATCTATCTGGCAAGTGTAAGAAAAATATTTGTACTGAATAAGATCCATGATAACCTGCACATTGCTCTGCCTCTGAGATATTTTCTAATGAGTGTCTGTGTGTTGGAAACCAGGGAAATAAATAACAACTCTGTGAGAGGGGTGTGGTTTTTTGGCAGCATCCCAGGCAGATTGTAATGCCTGGAAGTAACCCATGACGAGACTGTCAGTTCACACTCATGAAAGGGGGGAGAGAGAGGGACAGGAGAAAGGAAATGTAGGTTGAGGGAGTGAGGGGAAAAAAAACAGCAGGAGACACGGGGGAGATACTCCTGGCAGCCTACCATCTGTTTCCAGCCTCCATTTCTCCTCTCTGGAACCTTAAGTGGCCCGCACTCCTCTGGCACGATTGTTTCCCCATTCCCACCACCCTGAAAGGGCCGATTTGATCTAATTAACATTCGACTGCCTTCTCACTCTGAAAAGGCTCATTATGCTGCCAAAGAGACGGACCTGGCGAGGTGCCAGGAAAGGGGTCAGAGAGGGAGAGGAAGAAGGAGTGAGAGGAGAAAGAAGAAAAGAAACGAGGTAGTCAGGGGTCTTTTGTGTTTGCCTATAAGCCAGACTGCATTCGGTTGTGTAGGAGAGGAGTGTGTATGTGGGTGTCATTGTCTCTAGGTGCTCTAAACCACTCTGTCCACCATTTATCGCCCACCACCCCCCCACCCTCTTGGCTGTTTGTGTGAGTGTTGCTGTTAATGGCAACATGGCTCATCCACTGTGCTCACCGGAGCACATCTTCTCAGTCAGAGACTACTGAGACACTACAACCAAAATTCACACAGTTCTATACCTTCATTAAGACAAGTTTCATTTTCCAAACCACTGAAGTTCAACCACCTTCAGAGAGCTGCTCTGATGACCTCATTGCAGACTGAAGATTAAAACCCAATATGCCAAATTACGCTGTAGCACCATGAGTCCACTTGGGGGCAGTGTAGGCTTCTTAATCTCAGTGTCTCAGTGCTCTCGCTTGATTTGCTTTTACTGTTAATGGCAGCCGTAATGTGACTCTTGACAAGCGTGTTTAATTGGCTGGCAACAAGTTGCTGTGTCACCCTTATCGTTGTTGTGCTCATCTTCCCTTTCATTTCCCTTCTCTCCTCTCTGACAGGATGAGGTTAAACAGAAGCACACTGAGGAGCATCACAGGCTTTCAGAGCAATGCCAGGTACAACAACCATACATCTACATAAATACACATAACACACAGGGTGTCTACAGGTCCTTAAAAAGTCTTAAACTTGAATAAAAGTAATTAAATATTCTGTAGAGATGCACCGACCAATCGGCCAGGGATCTGAAAATAACGACTGATCAGTGTCAGATATGTCCAATTCTGTGCTGTCACATTTACATACGACGCCTGAACAGAAAGAAAGAAACCTAATATTTTATGTCATTTCTTCACTGTGTTTTGCCGTCATTTTCGGTTGCACTTTCTAATGCCTTTCTCATCTCGTCGTGTGAAATTCCACATTTACGATGTTACAAATCTTTAAACCTACTACCGACTCTAAAATACTTACCTGTTGGCAAAATGTAGATTAGCAACCATATAGCTACATAGAACCTTCCACTGCGTCTGACCACATATAGACTACATACTTTTATCCTTGCCAAAAAAAATGATTGGTCCAAAAATCTGTCTTAAATTTGGTCAAAAATGATCTTGAAAAAGTCTTAAAGGCATTAAATCAAGTGATTCCCAGTAGACACCCTGATCGTGTTAACATGCATATTGTCACTATCCCTAAAACAAGCCTTTTTTGGGATCTGAGAAAGCCACAGAGAGGGTTTTATCTCAAGCATGCAATCACATGAGTCACTGAAATGAAAACAAATGTGAGGTACGAGCTTTCCATATGAAGGCGCCACTACACAGAGAAATGCAAATATGGCCTCTACCCTGATCACAAACACTCACATGCAGACAGGCACCACACGTTGCCATGCGCACCCCCCCTTCTCTAGTGCCTGTCCCCATCTGCCTCCCGCTGGCTCACGTGTAAACCTTGCTGGAGTAGCTCAGAGCTGTCTCATAGATGAGGCGTGCGATAAACAGGCTAACTGGGGAGGCAGGGAGGATGGGCTTCAAAGGCCTGCTGAACATGCCACATGACAAGTGATGCTGTTCATGCCTCTCTGTACTTTCCCCGCTTTGCAGTCCGAGCTGAGCGAGTGCTCAAGGAAATACCATGCTGAGTTAGTTTTTTTGAGGCTGAGGATTCTTGTGTAAAGAGGGGGAAGGTCAGACAGCCCTTGGCTTTGTTAGCTGTTTTGGTTAACAAATAAACCTCCTCTGGCATTTTCAGGCCTAAACAAGTGCAGCTTTGGAGGAGAAGCAGTTCAGCACTCCAGAATAAGAGCATGATCATTCTTATTCACCATCTGCCGATCTTTAATCTATCTAGTCCAGCTCTATCTCAGCACTGGCTAGACTCGTCCACCCCACCTGACAACCTCCCTGCGAGGCCTCACGCAGGCGAGAAATTGAAAAGTGCTAATTAGCAGGGTGGCAGGGGTGGCAGCAGCACACGGCCTGTTGGAACATGCGAGAAGCGTCCTCCCTTGTGGCCCCCGACGTCCGCCGGGGGGCCAGAGGAGAGGGAGGGGAGAGGAGATGGAAAACAGAGGGATGAGCACAGATGCCATGTTCTCCAATAACTGTACACAGGAAGGCAACATGTTTACTTGGCTGTGATTGGTCCACACCTGAGGCGAAAAACATCACACATCATGGTTTCTTACCGGCACTGTGCTGTTTTTCTCTCTGGCTGACATAATGTGCAGAGCAGTGTGTAGATTTTCTTTCCACTTTTACTCAGAAATCTCACACAATTTTTATTTTTCTGCAGACAGTAACATCATCTCCCTCCTGCTGCCTAAAACACAGGCACTGATAATCATTTTCTCTCTGAGATTGCTGATCTTTTTCTCATGATTTCCCTTTGACCACAGCAGTGTTTGTAGTCCTGGTTCGCCCCAGCGCTTTGTAACTAGAGCACACATCCTCTACCCAGCCTCTGTCCCCTTTGATGTGTTAAATAGCCTGCATCGCATCTCAGTTTAGTGTTACAATTACCGAGCATTACTTCCCGCTCTCATCACAGTAATCAATAAGCAGGTTATGAGGGGGATGGAGGAAGTGGACCTAATTGCATTTGTTGTCCACTGCAGTTTTCCCGGAATATTGTCTCAAAGAATTTGTTTGTCTTCATGGCAGCCAAACAAGAAGCACAAATGGTAGCTGACTGGATTGAATCAACAACCAGAGGCCATGTTAGTATTTACAGTGAGGCAGTGTTTGGCATTTTCCCTAATGTATGAAAATACCAGAAGACTCCTTGTTTGTTCTCTTTCTTGTGAACTCCTCTGATCTGTATATTGCCCTGTTCCTGTTTCATTATGTGTTTAGAGATGAGAAGCCACTCTTGTTTATGACCACCCATGCTTAATGCGTGGCTATTGTTGAGCTTGTTCCCTTCGCTGCTCTGATTACTGTGTAGAGTGATGCTTCAGATGTAATAAAGTGTGACACTGAGCCATGCTGGTGTTTAATTCAGTCACGTTTCAATGCCAGTGCTTCGTTACTGAAGTGGACAGATATAAATCTACATTAAGAGCTTGTTTTTATGCTTTGAAATACACCAAACCGTTCCCCTCTGCCCAGGAGCCTGAGAGCCCGCAGACCAGCACGGACCTCAACATCCCCACATCGAAAGAGGAGCAGGAGGAGTATGTGCGGTGGAAGAAAGAGCGTGAGCAGATCGACCGCGAGAGAGTGGCGCGCCACAAAAATGCCAAGGGCCAGTGGAGACGGGCGTGGGACATGGACAAAACTGAGAATATGTAAGACTTCCTTGCACTCAGGCTTTCTCACGCACTTCTGTCACGAATAAAACTTATAACTTTGTTTTGTTTGTGAACATTTCTGCCTGAGTCACGTCAGATTGAATGTCATCTGCAACGGTAATTGTTAAAAGATGAAGACAACAACTCCCATGATTCCACGCTACTTCACAACTTAATCAAACTATGTCTTTTTCATCATTCTTTTGATTGAGAAATTCCTAGTGGCAAAAATTACATTGAACGTGTTTAAATAGTAGGTGCAGGTAGACAGATTCTTGTCAGACAGATCCAAGCTAGCTGTTAACCTGCTTCCAGTCTCTATGCTAAGTTAAACTAACTGTATTCTGGCTGTAGCTTCATATTTAACAGACAGGCATGAGAGTGGTATCAATCTTCTCATCTGTCTCTCTGCAAGAAAGCATATTTCCTAAATTGATGCTGTAATCATAGTACCCCTTTCACTCTGGCACCCAATGGCTTTTGTCTTTAATTGGAATGGGCAAAATCGGCATTCACTCCTGTGTCAAATGACTCTGAAGTAGTCACGTGTGTTTATTGGCTCTGGCTCTGATCCGCTGTGATGAAAACACCCCCATAGACAAGCTCATTTTCGCCTCTTGCTATGCTATTGACGTGTTAAGGTTTAGTTGGCGTGGAGTTAAAAAAAGTAGACTGAAGTTAAAGATATTTTAAAAACTAACTGAAAACTGTTACTTTGCGGGTGGCAACCCTGTTAGTACCTGATTCTCGCCAGCTGCCTGATCGGTACTGTGCATGTGCAACTCTCACCAGAGATGCAAAAGAAGCAAGATGTCTCCCTCCTTAGCGCCTTCCATCTTCAGCTCCAGAAAAATCATGTGTCTACTTCAGAATGTTGATTTAAACATTTTAAAAGAAGTTTAATGTCTTCTCGAGGCGGTCTAATGAGGTGTATGACCTGTTGTTTTCTTCTGTTCCCTGTATTTCTCTTTGCGATTGTGATGACTGAGCAAGAAAAAAAAAGAGTGGGAAACTTGTCCACTGGAAATGTGAAACGAGGCAATCGCCTGTTTATAGTTGGTTTGCCCGCATTTAAAATCTGCATATACATGCTAATTTTGGTGTAAAAGTTTCAAGCATCACTTTTTTTGCTTCTCTCCTCTTTTTTTTTACTTCTGAAGATTTATTAAAAGGCTTCATTCACTTTTAAAACTGATGTGGATAAAGAACAAACTAACCTTCAAGAACACCCTGTTTCTTTTTTATTCAGCTCATTCAGTGGAATAATCCATTTGATAAGGTTTCTGAACTACATGTCCTGCCACATGATCACAAGACAAAATTCCATCAAGTCACAGGATGTTGCTAAATTGTTACATCACATATAATTATGTTTCAGGGAAATTCTATCACTATGAACAGTGTGTGTGTCGGTATTTCACTGCAACTTTGTGTAGTCTGGCATTCTGAAAACTTGGTTAGATCACAGCTCCCCTGTTCATTCTAAGTGTTTGTTAGATTTCAAACAAACCATGCTTGAGTACAAAGAGTGACCAAGCTGCAGAGTAAATTAATGTGCTGTTTAAGGGAGCATCAAAATGTAAAGAGACAAGGGAGGAGCGGCTATTTTTAGCTTGGGATGAGAGATGAAATGCCTTGCCTTATTTGGTGAGGCTTTAACAAGGCCCTCGGGTAAGAATAGAAAAGGAAATGTGTTTCTGATTCAACAATTTAGATGGCCTCACTGGATGTGAAACGCAACCTCTCACTGATTCTCCAAAATGTCAAATTTTAGGCCCATAATAAATGTACAAGTATGACACTTGAATGTCAATATAGCCTGTTAATGGGAGTGGAGATGGGCTGTTATGTCACCTGGCCAAGACTTGGTTTGTGTTTCTGCCTAAACTGTAGCTCTGCTTTCAGGTTTTCAGACAAATCCATCCCTGATAGAGACTGGGGGCCTTCCAGCCGAGGTGAGATGTTCACACAGTCCAAACCAAGACTGTGGGGGGAATAAGACCTTTCACATCAAAATATGATCATAAGTTTCCCCCCTCAATATTTAATCCCTTTTTATTTTTTTCCAGGTGGACGAAATGCTAGAAGAGGACAATCCAGGACAGCTGGTGATTCAAGAGGTATCCCACTTATAGTTAATGACAGATAATGCACATGTATATACAAACAGTCTTTATGAGTGTATACACTGTATGTATATCTCAGGACATTTTTGCACATTGCACATTTACATGAACATTGCACAGGTATATGCACACAGATCCATCTACTGTAGCATTTCTATTCTATTCTTGCATATTTTTATTTTATTTTATTTTATTTTTACGGGAAGTACATACCTTCCCTTGCGTTGATACCTTTAGTTATTGTTTGCCCATGTGCTCCTGTGCCAAATTGAATTTATCCTGCGGCGGATCAATAAAGGTACATCTTATCTATCTTATCTTTAATCCTTCACACCGGACCTTCAAGCCCACACAGCAAGGAAACAAAGACGTCCTGTTGTCTGGCTTTTCGTAAAAAAATGTTTCACTGTGCCTAAACTTTCGTTATTCTTCTGTCCAAGGTCATGAGAAGCGAGGCAAAGACAAAGGAGCTAAGAACGTGCAAGTGATGAGCAGTAAAGCAAAAGGCATAGATCGTCTGACTGGGAGAGCGAGGAGGTCAGTAACAGCTAAACATCATCTCCATCAGTGCCACGCACAGCCTGATGTTAAAGTTGATTCAGCTATGTAGATGTTTCTCACCACAGCCTGTGACTAATGGCATATGTACAGTGAATGTGGGAAATGACGTTGTTTTCCTGCACTGTGCCCTAATGTACAAATTCCCCTGGTTTTCATGAGGCTTGATTTGGAAGTTGCGGCAGCTAACTAAATAACCCAGAAGGCCTCATTCACGTCTCTTTTTTTTTTCTCCCCAAGCCTCCCTCTGTTGTGAAACAAGCTACTACTGTGCTGGGTGGTGAGGAAGCTTTCAGGCTGTTACACAAGCATTGCTCATAATCTCAAAAAGCCACGAGGCCACAGACCTGGAAGTGAGGCGGTATAGCCTCTCAGTGTGAAAGTGTAATGTGCCAGATGATTTTCTCTCTGATTGAAGTATGTAAGGGTCAGAGGACAGTGCAAAACAGCATTCAGGTTTGTCCTGACAGATTGTTGTAACCATGCTGCCGTACCAGCTGGCAAAAGATTCTAAAATAGTGTGAGCAAGTGAGACTACAACGGCTGAGACCAAAGCTAACTAGTGCTAAGCTTTCTATCTCCACCTCTCTCACCCGCTACTTTCCCTTACTTGACGCTTACTTAGTGTGTCTACATTGTTACAGAATAGCCTTTGATAAAAGTCCCTTTATTTTTTAGATGGCAGGCGAATGAAGAAGGAGAGAGCCTACAGGTGAGATATCAAACCTGTTTGAGTCTAAATATGGATTGAGTGATGAATGTTACTAAAGAAACAAAAACACCTGATTTGTTCTCATCTCATCCTCTAGACTTCTGACACAACATTTGAGGAATTCTTGGAGGAGCTCGACGCCCTCACAGAACTTGACGTAGAAGATCCGAAAGACCAG